>NC_060175.1:96320220-96325220 GCF_021184085.1 Oncorhynchus gorbuscha
TCATAAAAAACTCTCTAGTCCTTGCCGATGACAAGCATACCCATAACATGATGCAGGCACCACCATGCTTTCAAATATGAAAACTTGTCCCCAGTGATGTGTTGTGTTTGTTTTGCCCCGAACATAACTCTTTGTATTCAAGACTTTAAGTCTATTTCTTTGCTACATTTTTAGCAGTTTTACTCTAGTGCCTTGTTGCAGAATGCACAGAATGCATTTTGGGGAATATTTGTATTATGTACAGGCTCTTTTCTCTCTGTCATTTAGGTTAGTATTGTGGAGTGACTATAATGTTGTTGATCCATCCTCAGTTTTCTTCCATCACAGTCATTAAACTCTGTAAATATAATTCATTCATAAAAATGTATAAAAACATAATTCCACTTTGACTTTATGGGGTATTGGGTGTACGCCAGTGACAGAAAATCTAAATGTAATTCATTTAGATTTAGGGGGCAATGCAGGTAGTCTGGGAGGCAATTTGATTAGCTGTTCGGGAGTCTTATGGCTTGGGGGTAGAAGCTGTTTAGAAGCCTCTTGGAACTAGACTTGGCGCTCCGGTACTGCTTGTCATGCGGTAGCAGAGAGAACAGTCTATGACCAGGATGGCTGGAGTCTATGACAATTTTTAGGGCCTTCCTCTGACACTGCCTGGTATAGAAGTCCTGGATGGCAGGAAGCTTGGCCCCAGTGATGTACTGGGGCGTACGCACTACCCTCTGTAGTGCCTTGCGGTCGGAGGCCGAGCGGTTGTCATACCAGGCAGTGATGTAACCCGTCAAGATGCTCTTGGTGGTGCAGCTGTAAAACCTTTGGAGGATCTGAGGACCCATCCCAAGTCTTTTCAGTCTCCTGAGTGGGAATAGGCTTTGTCGTGCCCTCTTCACAACTGTCATAGTAGGCTTGGACCATGTTGGTTTGTTGGTGATGTGGCTGCCAAGGAACTTGAAGCTCTCAACCTTCTCCACTACAGCCCCGCCGATGAGAATGGGGGCGTGCTCGGTCCTCCTTTTCCTGTAGTCCACAATCATCTCCTTTGTCTTGATCACGTTGAGGGAGAGGTTATTTTCCTTGCACCACACGGTCAGGTCTCTGACCTCCTCACTATAGGCTGTGCTTCCCTTTGTAGTCTGTAATAGTTTGCAAGCCCTGCCATATCCAACGAACATCGGAGCCGGTGTAGCACAATCCGATTTTAGCCCTGTATTGACGCTTTACCTGTTTGATTGTTTGTCGGACGGCATAGCGGGATTTCTTACAAGCTTCAGGGTTAGAGTCCCACTCCTTGAAAGTGGCAGCTCTACCCTTTAGATCAGTGTGAATGTTGCCTGTAATCCATGGCTTTTGGCTGTGCGTACAGTCACTGTGGAGACGACGTCCTTGACACACTTATTGATAAAGCCAGTGACTGATGTGGTGTACTCCTTAATGCCATCAGAAGAATTCCGGAACATATTCCAGTCTGTGCTAGCGAAACAGTCCTGTAGTTTAGCATCTGCAATCAGGCAGGAGGATAGAGTTATGGTCAGATTTGCCAAATGGAGGGTGAGGGAGAGCTTTGCACACGTCTCTGTGTGGAGTAAAGGTGGTCTAGAATCTTTGTCCTTCTGGTTGTACAAGAAATTAAGTAAAATGGATTTAAGTTTCCCTGCATTAAAGTCCCCCACCCACCAGCAGCTCCGCCTCTGGATGAGCGTTTTCCTGTTTGCTTATTGCGGAATACAGCTCATTGAGTGTGGTTTTAGTGGCAGCCTCGGTCTGTGATGGTACGTAGACAGCTACGAAAAATACAGATGAAAACTCTCTAGGTAGATAGTGTGGTCTACAGCTTATCATGAGATACTCTACCTCAGGCGATCAAAAACCCTGAGACTTCCTTAGATATCGTGCACCAGCTGTTGTTTACAAATATGCATAGGCCCTCGTCCCGTGTCTTACCACAGGCTGCTGTTCTGTCCTGCCGATGAAGTGTATAACCCGTCAGCTGTATGTTCTTAATGTTGTCGTTCAGCCACGACTCGGGGAAACACAAGAAATTACAGTTTTTAATGTCCCGTTAGTAGGATATACGTGCTTTCAGTTCATCCCTTTTATTTTCACCGATTGAACATTAGCTACAAGAACAGAAGGCAAGGGCAGATTAGCCACTCGTTGACTGATCTTCACAAGGCATCCTGATCTTATTCCACAAAACCTATGTTTCCTTTCCCAGCGAATCACGGGGATCTGGGTCTGGTCGGGTGTCGTTAGTATATCCCTGGTGTCCGAATCATTGAAGAAGAACTCCTCGTCCAATTTTAGGTGAATAATCCCAGCTCTTTTCGGTCATAAGAGACGGTAGCAGCAACATTATTTACAAAACAAGTTACGAAAAACGCGAAAAAACAAACAAAATAGTATGATTGGTTAAGAGCCGATAAGACAGCAGTCCTGCCCTCTGGCACCATCTGGTCTGTTAGAGAAGAAAGTTATACAATCTCTAGCAGAAGGCTGAGACATGGGGTTATGGTATAACTCTGATCTCTAGCAGAAGGCTGAGATATTGGGTTATGGTATAACTCTGATCTCTAACAGAAGGCTGAGACATGGGGTTATGGTATAACTCTGATCTCTAGCAGAAGGCTGAGACATGGGGTTATGGTATAACTCTGATCTCTAGCAGAAGGCTGAGACATGGGGTTATGGTATAACTCTGATCTCTAGCAGAAGGCTGAGACATGGGGTTATGGTATAACTCTGATCTCTAGCAGAAGGCTGAGACATGGGGTTATGGTATAACTCTGATCTCTAGCAGAAGGCTGAGACATGGGGTTATGGTATAACTCTGATCTCTAACAGAAGGCTGAGACATGGGGTTATGATATAACTCTGATCTCTAGCAGAAGGCTGAGACATTAGGTTATGGTATAACTCTGATCTCTAGCAGAATGCTGAGACATGGGGTTATGGTATAACTCTGATCTCTAGCAGAATGCTGAGACATGGGGTTATGGTATAACTCTGATCTCTAACAGAACACAGCACACAACTCTTTCTGCTTCAACCTATACATTTACATTTACATTTAAGTCATTTAGCAGACGCTTTTATCCAGAGCGACTTACTATGTCTCTGATAGATATCACAGAGCCCAGCCTGCCTCTGCCATGATTGCCATGCCATGTATTGCACAGCACAGCATATCACAACACAGCACATCAGGGCATACCACAGCATAGCACATCAGGGCATACTACAGCATAGCACAGCACATCAGGGCATATCACAGCATAGCACAGCACATCAGGGCATACCACAGCATAGCACAGCACATCAGGGCATATCACAGCATAGCATGTCACAGCACATCACACTATATCACAGCACAGCACACTATATCACAGCACAGCATATCACAGCCCAGCACAGCACACTATATCACAGCATATCACAGCACAGCACATTATATCACAGGACAGCATATCACAGCACATCATATCACAGCACAGCATAACACAGCACAGCACACTATGTCACAGAACAGCATATCACAGCACATCACAGCACAGCATAACACAGCACAGCACACTATGTCACAGAACAGCATATCACAGCACAGCACAGCAGATCACAGCACAGCACAGCAGATCACAGCATTTCACACCACACCACAGCACAGCACAGCATATCATAGTAGAACACTGTCTCCATGCAGAGGCTTTGAACTAGCAGGAGGTCAGGTTGGCTTCTCGAAACTTAAAAAACTTTCATTTAGTTGTTTTTATTGTCTGTTTCTATATCTTGTCCCATGCGACAAATCCTATCCTTCTTCTTCCTTATTCTCAGAATCCCTGTAATATGTGTCCTATTCACTATGGGGCTGGATCAGACTTAGTACATCTTTCAGTACTTTCAGTACATCTTTCCTACGCATGCCTTTCCTGCGCACAGTTTTTGGTATTCAGACTTGCCTTATTAAGTCATGTAATACGCTCTGAATAAAATTAATTCAACCACTGAAAACGCTCCCACTGGCTGGTCAACATATGTTCAATAGGTTTTTCAGTACATTTATCTTAAGCCATCAATCAAATGTATTTATAAAACCTTACATCAGCTGATGTCACAAAGGGCTGTACAGAAACGCAGCCTAAAACCCCAAACAGCAAGCAATGCAGGTGTAGAAGAACGGTGGCTAGGAAAAACTCCCTAGAAAGGCCAGAACCTAGGAAGAAACCTAGTGAGGAACCAGGCTATGAGGGGTGGCCAGTCCTCTTCCAGCTGTGCCGGGTGGAGATTATAACAGAACATGGCCAAGATGTTCAAATGTTCATAGATGATCAGCAGGGTCAAATAATAATACTCACAGTGGTTGTAGAGGGTGCAACAGGTCAGCACCTCAGGAGTAAATGTCAGTTGGCTTTTCATAGCCAATCATTCAGAGTATCTCTACCGCTCATTTGCATATTGTTGAGCTAGCTATTGTTCTCAGTTTAAAATGATACCAGTAGATAATGTATACCGTATGAGGCTAACGGTTTTATAAGACATATTTTCTACATGATTTCTCTGACATCCAACCCTTGTATTCTAGGTACTGTACTATACAGGGATGTAAAGGTGCTGACAGTCTGTAAAGGAAAGGGGGAGACCTAGTCAGTTGTACAACTGAATGCCTTCAACTGAAATGTGTCTTCCGCATTTAACCCAACCCCTCTGAATCAGAGAGGTGCGGGGGGCTGCCTTAATCGACATCCACGTCTTCGGCACCCAGGGAACAGTGGGTTAACTGCCTTGCTCAGGTGCAGAATGTCAGATTTTTACCTTGTCAGCTCGGGGATTCAATCCAGCTACCTTTCGGTTACTGGCCCAACTCTCTAACCACTAGGCTACCTGCCGCCCCACAGGCTAATTCAAAATGTCAAAAAGCAACATAGTGGGACATGGGGAGCATTCTATTCTCCCTGGTTTATTTGCTGAGAATGATTTTAAAACACAGAGAAAAAATCAGAAGGTCAATG
>NC_060175.1:96330220-96370220 GCF_021184085.1 Oncorhynchus gorbuscha
GTGTGTGTGGAGAAGATGCCTGCATGGTGTGGTCCAGGACTATGGGAATGAACTGAGACAAAGCCTCACACTCCAGTGCTTACCATGCTCAGCAGTTTCACACGTCTCTTATTTCCCACATTGGATCCCTTCCTCAATCTGTTACTCTTATCTCCATGATGGCCTCTTCCTGTCAGTTTCATTGTGTGTCACTCCCTATCCCCGGTGTCCAGGAAGTCAGCTCCACTAAAGAGGACGTTACATAGCGCACGCTGCCCATTGGTGTGCGACACAACCCCCCCGGTTGATAACTGTGTGTGGTGAGAGGGGGGCTGGGGAGTGGAACGTCTCTTCCATCTCTTCCAGGCCCAGAGGAGGGGAGGGGGGGGGGGGTGCTGTCTCTCCCAGGCCCAGAGGAGGGGATGCTGTCTCTCCCAGTCCCAGATGAGGGGATGCTGTCTCTCCCAGTCCCAGAGGAGGGGATGCTGTCTCTCCCAGGCCCAGAGGAGGAGAGGGGATGCGGTCTCTCCCAGTCCCAGAGGAGGGGATGCTGTCTCTCCCAGGCCCAGAGGAGGGGATGCTGTCTCTCTTAGGCCCAGAGAAGGGGATGCTGTCTCTCCCAGGCCCAGAGGAGGAGATGCTGTCTCTCTTAGGCCCAGAGAAGGGGATGCTGTCTCTCCCAGTCCCAGAGGAGGAGATGCTGTCTCTCCCAGTCCCAGAGGATGGGATGCTGTCTCTCCCAGTCCCAGAGGAGGGGATGCTGTCTCTCCCAGGCCCAGAGGAGGAGAGGGGATGCGGTCTCTCCCAGTCCCAGAGGAGGGGATGCTGTCTCTCCCAGTCCCAGAGGAGGGGATTCTGTCTCTCCCAGGCCCAGAGGAGGAGAGGGGATGCGGTCTCTCCCAGTCCCAGAGGAGGAGAGGGGATGCGGTCTCTCCCAGTCCCAGAGGAGGGGATGCTGTCTCTCCCAGTCCCAGAGGAGGGGATTCTGTCTCTCCCAGGCCCAGAGGAGGAGAGGGGATGCGGTCTCTCCCAGTCCCAGAGGAGGGGATGCTGTCTCTCCCAGGCCCAGAGGAGTGGATGCTGACCAGGAGGCAAAGAGAGATAGGAGGCTAATGGTAGGAGTCTGGCAGAGAGTTCAATCTGATGGTAGGAGCCTGGTAGAGAGTTCAATCTGATGGTAGGAGCCTGGTAGAGAGTTCAATCTGATGGTAGGAGCCTGGTAGATGCATCAATCTGATGGCTAGAACAATAGCCATCTGTCATGCGTGGCTGCTCTCCCTTTCACAGCTCTGTTCATTATAGGGCCAAGGGACCAGCCAGTGGTGGCTTGTCTCATTTTCAACACATTGGACGGAGGCTGACTCCTCTTCTTAAGGGGTTCAAGCCGGTCCATGGTAGAGTGGGATTCAGATTGCAATTTGTTACTGCTGTCCTCAACAAGACTTTTCAGGGGAAACTTCTACATCTGATGGGTGAACTACTCCAGAAGATGTTGGTTGGACAACTTGAGACGTTGCACACCATGTGTTCATCAGGGCTCTCTCAACATCTCAATAAACTCCAACCTGATACAGTAGCTAAGGCTACGTTTACACAGGCAGCCCAATTCTTATCTTTTGACCAATTATTGGTCTTTTTGTCCAATCAGATCAGATCTTTTGCCCATAATTGGGAAAATGATCTGAATTGGTCAGCCTGTGTAAACGCAGCCTAAATGCCCCAGAATGGTTGACAGAGAGGAAGTCAAGTAGCCTGGTGGTCCAGTCTGTCTGTGCTTTAGTCAACTCCTTTGTATGTTTGTCCTTTGTATAGCTTGACAGCCATAGCAGAGTTGGTTACACTACAGCAGTATTAAATCAGGCTGGGAGTGAAAGCTTGGATTGTTGATCTAGGAACAATTTATCCTTTTTGATCATAATTAAAAATATTATATTGACAGATCCTAGATCAGCACTCCAACTTTGAACTGCTTTGTGGATACGGGCCGAGGCTGGGAGTAAAAGCTCGAAAGGAGAGACTGTGACAGAGGATAGAACAAGGTAGTGAAGGGGATCATTTACAGCCCCCAGCAGGGCTACAGTTTCAGCCAGGCACCATAATGGACTATCTGGCAAATAAGCCAGTGCTTTCTGTGTCCTGTAGATAATAGTTCCCAGCTGTTTGTGGTTCGGGGGAACAAAGGGCTGTTTGTAAAAGGTGATCTGTTGATTGGTCCTAGCGTCAGTACGACGCTGTTTGATTGGCTCGGTTTTAATAGGACTTGGATCAGAGGAGAGCTGGCATCTGTGTACGGTACTGCCTTACACGCACACACACACACACACACGCATGCACGCACGCACGCACGCACGCACGCACGCACGCACGCACGCACGCACGCACGCACGCACGCACGCACACACACACACACACACACACACACACACACACACACACACACACACACACACACACACACACACACACACATATCCTGGGGCTGACTCAGTATACCATAACAACACTGGCCAATCTCTCTCTGTGTATGTGTCCAAGTGGAGAGGGAGAGAGAGTTGGAGAAGGAGAGGGAGGGAGAGAGGTGGAGAGAGAGAGATAGGTGGAGAGGGACAAAGAGGTAGAGAGGGAAAGAAGTGGAGAGGGAGAGAGAGGTGGAGAGAGAGAGAGGATGTGAAGAAAGAGAGGGAGGTAGAGAGAGAGAGAGAGAGGTGGAGAGAGAGAGAGAGGATGTGAAGAAAGAGAGGGAGGTAGAGAAGGAGAGAGAGATGGAGAGGTAGAGAGGGGGACAGGGAGAGAGAGGTGTAGAGAGAGAAAGAGGTAGAGAGGTGGAGAGGTAAAGAAGTGGAGAGGTAAGAGGTAGAGAGAGAGAGGTGGAGAGGGAGAGAGAGATGGAGAGGGAGAGAGATGGCGAGAGAGAAAGAGGTAGAGAGGTGGAGAGAGAGAGGTGGAGAGAGAGGTGGAGAGAGAGGTGGAGAGGGAGAGAGTGGTTTAGACAGAGAGGTGAAGAGGGAGGGGAGAGGTAAGAGGTGGAGAGGGAGAGAGAGGTGGAGAGGTAAAGAAGTGGAGAGGTAAGAGATGGAGAGGTAGAGAGAGGTGGAGAGAGAGAGAGATTGAGAGTTAACAGAGTGGAGAGGGAGAGAGAGGTGGAGAGGTAAAGAAGTGGAGAGGTAAGAGGTGGAGAGGGAGAGAGAGGTGGAGACAGAGAGGTGAAGAGAGAGAGAGATGGAGAGTTAACAGAGTGGAGAGGGAGAGAGAGGTGGAGAGAGAGAGAGATGGAGAGTTAACAGAGTGGAGAGGGAGAGAGAGGTGGAGAGAGAGAGAGATGGAGAGTTAACAGAGTGGAGAGGGAGAGAGAGGTGGAGAGAGAGAGAGATGGAGAGTTAACAGAGTGGAGAGGGAGAGAGAGGTGGAGAGAGAGAGAGATGGAGAGTTAACAGAGTGGAGAGGGAGAGAGAGGTGGAGAGAGAGAGAGATGGAGAGTTAACAGAGTGGAGAGGTAGAGATAGGTGGAGAGAGAGAGAGACGGAGAGTTAACAGAGTGGAGAGGGAGAGAGAGGTGGAGAGAGAGAGATGGAGAGTTAACAGAGTGGAGAGGGAGAGAGGTGGAGAGGTAAGAGGTGGAGAGGGAGAGAGAGGTGGAGAGAGAGAGAGATGGAGAGTTAACAGAGTGGAGAGGGAGAGAGAGGTGGAGAGGGAGAGAGAGGTAGAGAGGTAGAGAGGTAGAGAGGTAAAGAGGGCAGGAGGTAAAAAGGTGGAGAGGGAGAGAGAGGTGAAGTGAAAGAGAGTGTTCTCTTGGGGTTTGTTGCAGTGTAAGTGACTAAGCTAAAACGGCTCAAAGGGCAGGGGCCTATCTGTTTTTTCTTTGAGTCAGCTTAGGTTACATGTTTACATTTTAGTCGTTTAGCACGTACAAGAGTGTTCAAAACAGTTATCAATCAAAGGGTGGCTACTTTAAAGAATATAAAATATAAAATACATTTTGATTTACTACATAATTCCATATGTGTTATTTTATAGTTTTGATGTCTTCACCATTATTCTACAATTTAGAAAATAGTAAAAATAAAGAAAAACCCTTGAATGAGTAGGTGTGTCCAAACTTTTGACTGGTACTGTACATTAGTGCATTCATCTTAAGATGTCTAGGTCTACAAATTGAGAAGTCATGTGACTAAACTGAATAAAAAGAAGAAGAAACTGCACATATGAAACAAAGACAAAATAAAAATAGAATGATAGTAAAACACTTTGGAGCGCCAGCCTCAGCTCCATCATTCATTGAATCAGATGGCTCCTTCATCCCAAGACCAATTGATATTGCCAACTAATTTAATGACTTTTTCATTGGCAAGATTAGCAAACTTAGGCATGACATTCCAGCAAGAAACGCTGACACTACCGTACACATCCAAGTATATCTGACCAAATTATGAAAAACAAGCATTGGATTTTTGAATTCCTTAGTGAGTGTGGAAGAAGTGAATAAAATGATTGCTGTCTATCAACAATGACAAGCCACCGGGGTCTGACAACTTGGATGAAAAATTTGGATAATAGCGGATGATATTGACACTCCTATTCCCCATATGTTAAATGTAAGACTACTAGAATGTGTTTGCCCCCAGGCTTGGAGGGAAGCAAAAGTCATTCCGCTACCCAAGAATAGTTAAACCCCCTTTACTGGCTCACATTGCGATCAGCCTTTTACTAACCCCTAGTAAACTTCTGGGAAAAATGGTGTTTGATCAGATACAATGCTATTTCACAGTAAGCAAATTGACAACAGAATAGGGAAGGACACTCAACAAGCACAGCACTTACACATATGACTGATGATTGGCTGAGAGTAATTGATGATAAAAATGATTGTTGGGGCTGTCTAGTTTTCAGTGCAGCTTTTGATATTATCGATGTCCTTACTTTAGGGCCTGAGCTACAGGCAGTTAGACTTGGGTATGTCATTTTAGGCGAAAATTGAAAAAAGGGGCGGATCCTTAGAGGTTTTTAACACCCACTTAACCCGGAAGCCAACCACACCAATGTGTCAGAGAAAACACCATCTAACTGACAACCGAAGTCAGCCTGCAGGAGCCCAGCCCGCCGCAAGAAGTCACTAGAGCGCGATGAGCCGGATGCACAATAGCATACACATTGGATGATGTAACTTACCATACATCTTGGAGGACGTGTAGTAATATGTGTCTTTCTCTGAGACCAGATTGCTTTTGTGTCCTGGGAACAACAAAGGAGAATTAGGACAAAGGTTAGGATAGTTTACGTAAAATGTTAGGAGAATTAGATTAAGGTTAGGAAAAGGGTTTGGGGTGTTAGCTAAAATTATACAGTTGTCCCTGATGCGACTCAAATACGCAACCTTTGGATTGCTAGACGGTCACGGTATATATAATATATATACAGAGCATTCGGAAATTATTCAGACACCTTAACTTTTTCCACATTTTGTTACATCACAGCCTTAATCTAAAATGGATTAAATACACACAACCTTTGTGTGTGACAAAGCAAAAACGGTTTGTTCTTTTGTGCCAATTTTGTAAATAAAAAAATACCTAATTTACATAAGTATTCAGACTCTTTGCTAGGAGACTCAAAATTGAGCTCAAGTGCCTCCTGTTTCCATTGATCAGAGATGTTTGTACAACTTGATAGGAGTCCACCTGTGGTAAATTCTATTGATTGGACATGATTTGGAAAGGTACACACCTGTCTATATATAAGGTCCCACAGTTGACAGTGCATGTCAGAGCACAATTCGAGCCATGAGGTCAAAGGAATTGTCCGTAGAGCTACGAGACAGGTGAATTATGTCAAGGTTAGGAAAAGGGTTTGGGGAAGTGTTAGCTAAAATGCTACTCAAACAGGCAACCTTTGAATTGCTAAATGGTCGGGACCAACCTCCCTACCTCCCCGACCAACCTCCCTACCCCCCCACCAACCTCCCTACCTCCCCGACCAACTAATTTGTTTTGTATTTCTTATTTCACTTTTGTTTATTATCTACTTCACTTGCTTGGCAATGTCAACATATGTTTCCCATGCTAATAAAGCCCTTAATTTAATTTAATTGAGAGAGACGTTAACTATTTCCACGGAAGGAGAGTTGTATGGCATTGAAGCTCGTCTGAAGGGTTGTTAACACAGTGTCCAAAGAAGGGTTAGAAGTGTACAGAATGGTGTCGTCTGCATAGAGGTGGATCAGAGACTCACCAGCAGCAAGAGCATCATCATTGATGTATACAGAGAAGAGAGTCGGTCCAAGAATTGAACCCTGTGGCACCCCCATAGAGACTGCCAGAGGCCCGGACAACAGGCCCTCCGATTTGACACACTGATCTCTATCAGAGAAGTAGTTGGTGAACCAGGCGCGGTTCAAGGCTATCGACTCTGCCGATGAAGGTGTGGTGATTGACAGAGTCGAAAGCCTTGGCCAGGTCAATGAATACGGCTGCACAGTATTGTTTTTTATCGATGGCGGTTAAGGTATCGTTTAGGACCTTGAGCGTGGCTTAGATGCACCCATGACCAGCTCTGAAACCAGATTGCATAGCGGAGAAGGTATGGTGGGATTCGAAATGGTCGGTAATCTGTTTGTTGACTTGGCTTTCGAAGACCTTAGAAAGCCAGGGTAGGATAGATATACGTCTGTAGCAGTTTGGGTCAAGAGTGTCTCCCCCTTTGAAGAGGGGGATGACCGCAGCTGCTTTCCAATCTTTGGGAATCTCCAACGACACGAAAGAGAGGTTGAACAGGCTAGAAATAGGAGTTGCAACAATTTCGGCAGATCATTTTAGAAAGAGAGGCTCCAGATAGACTAGCCCGGCTGATTTGTAGGGGTCCACATTTTGCAGATCTTTCAGTACATCAGCTGACTGGATTTGTGAGAAGGAGAAATGGGGAAGGCTTGGGCGATTTGCTGTGGGGGGTGCAGTGCTGTTGACCGGGGTAGGGGTAGCCAGGTGGAAAGCATGGCCAGCTGTATAAAAATGCTTATTGAAATTCTCAATTATAGTGGATTTATCAGTGGTGACAGTGTTTCCTTGCCTCAGAGCAGTGGGCAGCTGGGAGGAGGTGCTCTTATTCTCCATGGACTTTACAGTGTCCCAGAACTTTTTTGAGTTTGTGTTGCAGGAAGCAAATTTCTGCTTGAAAAGCTAGCCTTGGCTTTTCTAACTGCTGTGTATATTGGTTTCTAGTTTCTCTGAAAGGTTGCATATCATGGGGGCTGTTCGATGCTAATGTAGAACGCCACTGGATGTTTTTGTGCTGGTCAAGGGCAGTCAGGTCTGGAGAGTACCAAGGGCTATATCTGTTCCTGGTTCTACATTTCTTGAATGGGGCATGCTTATTTAAGATGGTGAGGATGGCATTTAAAAAAAATATCCAGGCATCCTCTACTGATGGGATGAGATCAATATCCTTCCAGGATACCCTGGCCAGGTCGATTAGAAAGGTCTGCTCGCTGAAGTGTTTCAGAGAGTGATTGACAGTGATGAGTGGAGGTCGTTTGACCGCTGACCCATTACGGATTCAAGCAATGAGGCAGTGATCGCTGAGATCTTGGTTGAAAACAGCAGAGGTGTATTTAGAGGGCAAGTTGGTTAGGATGATATCTATGAGGGTTCCCGGCTTTGGGGTGGTACCTGGTAGGTTCATTGATCATTTGTGTGAGATTGAGGGAATCAAGTTTAGATTGTGGATGGCTGGAGTGTTAACCATCTTCCAGTTTAGGTCGCCTAGCAGCACAAGCTCTGAAGATAGATGTGGGGCAATCAGTTCACATATGGTGTCCAGAGCACAGCTGGGGGCAGAGGGTGGTCTTATAGCAGGCGACAATGGTGAGAGGCTTGTTTTTAGAGAGGTGGATTTTTAAAAGTAGAAGTTCAAAATGTTTGGGTACAGACCTGGATAGTAGGACAGAACTCTGCAGGCTATCTTTGCAGTAGATTGCAACACCGCCCCATTGGGCCGTTCTATCTTGTCTGAAAATGTTGTAGTTAGGGATGGAGATTTGAGAATTTTTGTCTGAATCCTAAGCCAGGATTCAGACACGCCTAGAACATCCGGGTTGGCTGAGTGTGCTAAAGCAGTGAATAAAACAAACTTAGGGAGGAGGCTTCTATTTTTAACATGCATGAAACCAAGGCTATTACAGTTACAGAAGTCATCAAAAGAAAGCGCCTGGGGAATAGGAGTGGAGCTAGGCACTGCAGGGCCTGGATTCACCTCTACATTATCAGAGGAACAGAGGAGGTGTAGGATACGAGTACGGCTAAAAGCTATGAGAATTGGTCGTCTAGAACGTCCGGAACAGAGATTAAAATGAGGTTTCTGGGGGTGATAAAATAGCTTCAAGGTATAATGTACAGACAAAGGTATGGTAGGATGTGAATACAGTGGAGGTAAACCTAGGTATTGAGTGATGATGAGAGAGATATTGTCTCTAGAAACATCATTGAAACCAGGTGACGTCATCGCATGTGTGGGTGGTGGAACTGAAAGTTTGGATAAGGTATAATGAGCAGGGCTAGAGGCTCTACAGTGAAATAAACCATTAAACACTATCCAGAACAGCAATGGACAAGGCATATTGACATTAAGGAGAGGCATGCTTAGTCGAGTGATCATAAGGGTCCAGTGAGTAATGAGGTTGGTTGGGGTCACGGCGATTCAGACAGCTAGCCGGGCCATCGGTAGCAAGCTAGCATAGGATGGAGGTCTGTTTTTAGCCACCTCGTGCGTTTCCGTTGGTAGATTAGTGGGGTTCTGTGTGGTAGAGGGGATCAATCCAATTGGCAAAGTAGATATAGTTATAGTGACCCAAGAAAAAGTGTCCGATAGACCTATTCAGATAGCAGCCGATAAGACAGCTAACGATTAGCGGGCCGCAGATGGATGTTCAAGTAACGTCGTGACGGAGGGGCCAGTTGGATAACTCCCTCGGGCAGATGACGTCGTTAGTCCAGTCGTGAAGGTCCAGTGGGGCTCCACATCGGCAGTAAAACGGGTCCGGATAGGTGATTGTAGCCCAGGAGTGGCTGATGGAACTCTTCAGCTGGCTAGCTCCAGAATAATTGATGTTTGTTCCGGGATAGACGTAAGCCAATAGTTACATGGATAGCAGCTGGCTGCGTGATCCAGGTGTAAATGTCCAGAGCTTGCTGTTGAAATCCGGGATAGGGAGAGAAAAATAGGTCCGGTATGTTCTGGTCTGAGTCGCGTTGTACAAAACTGGCTATAGCTTTTCGAGCTAAAGGATAGCTGATGACCACAAACAGTGGTTAGATGAATACTAACATTAGCCAGTAAACTGGCTAGCTTCTGGCTAGCTTCTGGCTAGCTTCTGACTAGCTTCTGACTAGCTTCTGGGTTAGCTTCTGGCTAACTTCTGGTTAGCTTCTGGCTGGCTTCTGGTTGGCTTCTGGCTGGCTTCTGGTTAGCTTCTGGCTCGCTTCTGACTAGCTTCTATTGTGGATTTCAGATTTGAGGTAAGTAATACTTTCTTTTTTTTAAATTGGTGAGGCTGGTTGCAGGAGAGTATTTTGAAGTTGAGTTTTTGGAAAATAAAATATATAAAAGATATGCGAAGAAAGGTGTAAATATATATATACATGGGACACGACAAAACAAGGACAAAGGATGTCTGACTGCTATGCCATCTTGGTAATGACAAGGTAATGACACTCATCTTGGTACTTTACACCTACAGACTGAGTGATTGATAGATAGATAGGTAGAACAGAGCAGTAAAACTGGTCCTTGACGGTCTCCTCCATCTGTCATTGCCCTGGTTACCAGATCAACCAGACTCATCTTTGATTCAGAGAGGTTGGGTTAAATGCGAAAGACACATTTCAGTTGAAGGCATTCAGTTGTACAACCGACTAGGTCTCCCCTTTCCCATCTGTGATAACCCCAAAACTAATTATCCCCAATCACATCCACCCTGCCTCTGTCCACCTCACAGCTGCAGGTCTGTATTAAACACACACACACACACACACACACACACACACACACACACACACACACACACACACACACACACACACACACACACACACACACACACACACACACACACACACACACACACACACACACACACACACACACACACACACACACACACACACACACACACACACACACACACACACACAGGAGTACATGTATATTAAAAACTGTCCCACAACACCTGAAATTAACCTAGGGTCCCCTACCATCTCCATTCCATTTTCTGTACTCTCTCTCTCCTCTCTCGCTCCCCCAATCTCTCCTCTCATCCCTCTCTCCTCTCACTCATATCTACTCTCTCTCTCCCCCCGTCTCCTCTCTCCCCACTCTCTTCTCTCTATCGCCCCCATGTCCACGGCACTCGGCAGGACCAATGGCACAGGGTTGCTGGTTCATAGTCAATGGTCCACATCAATGTCCTCCTGGTCCCCAATCACGGGTATGAGTACCATAAAGAGACCCACAGCTGAGCATGGCCATTACACACACACACACACACACACACACACACACACACACACACACACACACACACACACACACACACACACACACACACACACACACACACACACACACACACACACACACACACACACACACACACACACACACACACACACACACACAGCCATCACAGAGAGCAGAAGCAAGCATTAGTACAGGCTGTAAAAGCTTCTCATGGTCTTCAAAGAGCCCTGAAGGTCAGCCAGCACAGAGCAGATTGGCTCAGTGTGTGTCAGGAGAGGGGGGGGTGCAGTCCAGCTGTGGTCGCCATCCCTTACTTACTCTGAGTGTGTGTGTGTGTGTGTGTGTGTGTGTGTGTGTGTGTGTGTGTGTGTGTGTGTGTGTGTGTGTGTGTGTGTGTGTGTGTGTGTGTGTGTGTGTGTGTGTGTGTGTGTGTGTGTGTGTGTGTGTGTGTGGTATCCCTACCCCTAATAGCAACCCTAACCCTTTTCAACTCTCTACTGCATCCCACAGTTCAGGGTTGATCTGATTTTACCTCTACAGAAACTGTGCATTGAACAACAAAAAATAAAATACTTATGATGAAATTCAAATAATTGAACCAACGTTGGTCAGTTCGTTGTTTAAAAACAGAAAAATAACCTACATTTTGGTCAGTCGCTCAGTACACACACACACACACACACACACACACACACACACACACACACACACACACACACACACACACACACACACACACACACACACACACACACACACACACACACACACACACACACACACACACACACACACACACACACACACACACACACACACACACACAAGGCTGACCCTCAATGCTCTGCTGTCACTACAGAAGATGACCTTGGAGGTGCAGATGGCACAGTTCCCTGCAGGTCAAACAGTACTGAGCTGTCTGGACTCAGTGGGTTAGGTACTGGCTGAATGGACCAAGGAACGTTAGTATGGGTGGGGGATGCGCGTGTGTGTGTGTATGGAGTGGCCTTCATCATAATCATAGCTGTGCTCTTTGTCCCTCTGTGATACACAACCACCTTCTCTCTTTCTCTCCATCCCTCTCTTTCACGCTCTCCATCGCTCCGTATCCAGTCCCTTTATGTACAGGCAAAATGGAGCAGAGCTGAATAGATAGACCGAAGAGAGAGATTGAATTGACTCTAGTGTACATTGCAGAGTAGCAGCACCTATTGGTGCATTGTGTCCGTTTTTCTCTAATGTTCAAGGCACCGGACAATGACTCAAGGTTGTGGCCCTTGTGTCTGTCTGTTGGCCTTGTTTGCCACCACTACAGCCTGTGAAAGGTAAAGGCCCTGAACCTCTGTAGCCAAACATAGACCTATTGTACCTAGTGGAGAGAAAGGGTTGTATTGCCACGCAGTGGAGAGAAAGGGTTGTATTGCCATGTAACAAGAACAGACAGCACAGAACTCCACAGCTACAATCAACAAACAAGAATAACTTTTATGCTGTAACTCCCTACGGTTCTCTCTCCGTCCCAAATGGCACCCTATTCCCTGTAAATGTAGTGCACTGTTTTGTCCAGAGCCCTATGGATCCTGGTCAAAAGTAGTGCACTACATGCAGACTTGGGTGCTGTTTGGGACGCAGGGCCTGTCTCTCCCAGCTCAATGTTCTCCTCAGCTAGGAGCATTAAACTATCAAGGATGTGGCCTGTGTAGAAATGGACCACTGGCAGAGGTTACTGTGTGTGTGTGTGTGTGTGTGTGTGTGTGTGTGTGTGTGTGTGTGTGTGTGTGTGTGTGTGTGTGTGTGTGTGCGTGCGTGCGTGCGTGCGTGCGTGCGTGCGTGCGTGCGTGCGTGCGTGCGTGTGTGTGTGTGTGTGTGTGTGGAAATGGAACACTGGCAGAGGTTACAGTGTGTGTGAGTGAACAGTAAACATTACACTCACAAAAGTTCCAAAGGAATAGAAACATTTCAAATGTCATTATGTCTACAGTGTTGAAACGATGTGCAAATAGTTAGATTTGTGTATGTCATTTTAGGCAAAAATTGAAATAAAGGAGCCGTTACTAAAAGTAAAAAAGGGAAAATAAATCAACATCATTATGGGTTATATATACAATGGTGTTTGTTCTTTTCATATGGCAATAGGTCCTACAATCTGCTGTGATGGCACAGTGTGGTATTTCACCCAATACATATGGGAGTTTATCAAAATTGGATTTGTTAATATGGTCATATATTTGGCAGAAGGTTAGGAAGTGCAGCTCAGTTTCAAAATCTCTCTCTCTCTCTCTGAGACACAGCAGTAGAGAACACATAGAGTCTTATCCATGCAGCTGTGTCCCACACATACACCGTGAGCAGGATATGCTACTAACCTTCCAATAATACACACTACCATTCCACTGAAAAGTCTATGGTTTCAATTGGCTCGGGAAGATGATTAATTAGCGTTAAACATGAAAGATTCTCTCTAGAATAACACTGAATAAACTGACTTACATGGTTCACTGCGTGTAGCCACAGTATGTACTGATATGACATCTGATTATATATCTGATTATATACTAGTCAAGTGTTCTTTCTTCCATAACCCTTTGATGACCTCTGCCAAATGAAAATCTCTATCTATTTAATGGGTGTTCAGTCCACAGGATGGGTTAGGATTAATGGGTGTGTGTTCAGTCCACAGGATGGGTTAGGATTAATGGGTATGTGTTCAGTCCACAGGATGGGTTAGGATTAATGGGTGTGTGTTCAGTCCACAGGATGGGTTAGGATTAATGGGTGTGTGTTCAGTCCACAGGAGATGGGTTAGGATTAATGGGTGTGTGTTCAGTCCACGAGATGGGTTAGGATTAATGGGTGTGTGTTCAGTCCACAGGATGGGTTAGGATTAATGGGTGTGTGTTCAGTCCACAGGATGGGTTAGGATTAATGGGTGTGTGTTCAGTCCACAGGATGGGTTAGGATTAATGGGTGTGTGTTCAGTCCACCAGATGGTTATTGGTTTCACAGGGAGAATCTCAATTGCATTTCCTTGATTCCCCGCATTTTCTCTCCTCGCCTCCTTCTTAAAACTCATTGTATGAGAAGGTCAGAGGTCCCTCCCCTCCTCAGTTTCTCTCCTGTTAGACTAAAGTATGTTTGGTTGTTAATATGTATGGGCCTATCAGAGAGCGGCTCCGGTTAATTGACCAGGGCAGCACTCCATCACTCCATGGGGTCATGGGCCTTGGCCTAGCCGACAGAATTGGGCCTCCAGTCCACGGTCCAGCTTCATTTCCCTCTAATAGACCAAGCAAGCTCCAAGCCCTGCTTCCCACTAGTGTTAAATCACAGTGAGAAAGGCACCTCGTAACAATCTGATGGTGTATTTCTCTGCTGCTCCGCTCACAGTCTAAGAAACACAGCATTCGGTCACTCAGAGCTTTGGCTGTCCATTACACTGCAGCAGGAAATTATATCAGACAAATGACATGGAAATAGATTCTGTTTTCGGATGCAATTGACTTTGTTTAAGGCTCTTACTATTCTCCCTCAATACTGTGCTCCTTATCCCAAACACAAATGTTTTTGCTCTCTCGCTCTTTCTATCATTGCCAAAGAGTGCTTTGGAGATGACATGATACATTTACAGTATTAACATAATTAAAATAATAATAATAATAATCAAGACTGACAACGGGACAACAGTAACAACAACAACGAAGGGTTGAACAATAACAATAAGCATACAGTAGAGGACATGTGCAGGTTGGTTGGTCTGTTTCTTTCTATCTTTCTGTCTGTGTATCTCCCCTACCCTATCGCTCTCCCTCCCTCCCTCCCCCTCTCTGTAGAACACGTGAGCCGCTCCTCGCCACCGGCGCCTGGTGGAGATCATTTTGGTTTGTTCCTCTCTCTCCTCCACCACAGGAACAAAGGGAGAAACATTCAATAGTTATTGATTTTGAGATGGACGTACAACTTGTACTGGAGATCCCATTTAATCACAAAAGCTGATTTATTGTTGCCTGCTCTGACAATCACATTAAATTGCTGTCTAAATAATCAAGTCCATTCTTTCTCCTGGAGGACTAATCTTTTATAGGGCTAGCAGAACAAATCTCCATGGTAACAGGGTTGAAGGGGAGGCAGGGCTAGAGGCTGACAGAAGAAGGCCCAGTTATACTGACTTGCTCTTCTCTGCTCTTCTCTTCTCTGCACTTCTCTGCTCTGACTACCTCTCGTTTTGCCCGTAAATAAAAAATAACAATCACAAGACTTCATGACGCTTTCTGCCGAACATCGCCAAAACCACAACACAATTTGTCACGTGAAAAAATGAACCATCCAAATGCATTCCAGTAAGCGTTGATTACGTTAGGAGAAGCCAGTCCACTGGTTTTGTACACAGGCAGTGTAATGTTGACAGTACTGTCTCCCACACACACTGACTGTGAACATAATCTAAAGTTTCAATCTGTGTTGTATCTCTGTGGGTCAGACTCCAGATATATAATGCTGTAATGTTGTAGTGAGATGAAGCATAGTCTCCAGCTGTCTTCAACAGTATTATAGTCAACAGATCAATGACCGTCTGTGTAGGTATTTCAATACCTGTCCTGTGTGAATTATTCTGTATATCTGTGAAAACCATCTTTATTTGAGGCATATATACTGTATTTTTAACACAACCACAGCCTGGTCAAAAGCAGTACACTATAAAGGGAAAAGGAGTTGTATTCCAGACTCTGCCTGTCGGTCAGAGGCTGGTTGAGCCAAATGTGTGTTCCATGATTGGCCTACATTCTGTTGGCGTTCTGATAAGACATTGTACACAGGGTGGGTGGATGTTAGGTGTGATAGCATAGCCGACATGTCTGCATCAAGAGCTGTAGTGTGTGTGTGTATGTGTGTGTGTCTGGTTTTACTAACCTTGTGGGGACCAGAAGTCCTCACAAGGACAGTAAAACCAGGAACATTCAGACAAGTTGGGACATTTTGCCTGTCCCCACAAGGAAAAAGGCTATTTTAGGCTTAGAGGTTAGATTTAGGGTTAGGGTTAGGGTTAGGGTTAGGTTTAGGTTAGGGTTAGGGTTGTGGAAATTATAATTTTGAATGGGACTAATTGTTTGGTCCTCACAAGGATAAAAACACAAACCTGAGTGTGTCTGTGTGTAAACTGTGCTGTTATGCATGTGACTGACTATGTATACATTGACAGAGAGATTTTCATGAGAGTATTTCACAAACAAATATTTTTTTAAGAGAATGTTTTTGTACGTGTGTGTGTGTGTGTCATTGTGTACTGCATGCATGCTTGTTTGTCTTAGAAGTGCATGTTGTTAGAGCACACATGCATGTGATGCAGATATCCTATTGGAGCTGAAATGAATTGATCCAACTGAAGGCCACAAAGGGCAATAAACCTTGTCATCATGAAATTGTACTATTTAACCCTTGGTGAGTGTGTGATTGTGTCTGTGTGTCTGTGTTTAAGCAGCCAGACCCTGCTTTACGAGTCAACCTTTTCATTGTGTTGTTCTCTATACACTAAATGAAGTGGAGACCCACCAGGAATCATCACTAAATGAAGTGAAAACCCAGCAGGAATCATCACTAAATGAATTGGAGACCCAGCAGGAATCATCATTAAATGAAGTGGAGACCCACCAGGAATCATCACTAAATGAAGTGAAAACCCAGCAGGAATCATCATTAAATTAAGTGGAGACCCAGCAGGAATCATCACTAAATGAAGTGAAAACCCAGCAGGAATCATTATTAAATGAAGTGGAGACCCACCAGGAATCATCACTAAATGAAGTGGAGACCCAGCAGGAATCATCATTAAATGAATTGGAGACCCAGCAGGCATCATCACTAAATGGAGACCCAGCAGGAATCATCATTAAATGGAGACCCAGCAGGAATCATCACTAAATGAAGTGGAGACCCAGCAGGAATCATCACTAAATGAAGTGGAGACCCAGCAGGAATCAATCATCATCACTAAATGGCTACGTCCCTTCCGTCTTCAAGAGAGCGAGAGTGATCCCTCCGATGTCAACAATTACAGACCAGTATCCCTTCTTTCTTTTCTCTCCAAAACTCTTGAACGTGCCGTCCTTGGCCAGCTCTCAGCCAAATCAGTCAGGTTTCAAGAGGAGACTGCATCACGGAGGCGTTCCGCACTGCTAATCCTTCTAGATCTATCGGCTGCCTTCGATATGATCTAAAGAACTCTCTGCTCTCATCCTTCTAGATCTATCGGCTGCCTTCGATACTGTGAACCATCAGATCCTCCTCTCCACCCTCTCCGAGAATTCCATTGCACCTGACAGGCCGCTCCTATGGCGTGGCGAGAATCTGTCTCCTCACCACGCGCTCTCACCACTGGTGTCCCCCAGGGCTCTGTTCTTGGCCCTCTCCTATTCTCGCTATACACCAAGTCACTTGGCTCTGTCATAACCTCATCATTAAATGAATCGTGTCTGAGACCCAAGACGGAGCAGGAATCATCACTAAATGTTCTCAACCAACATCAAGGCGGTGGCCCGTTCCTGTAGATGCTCTACAACATCCGCAGCAGGAAGCGAATCATCATCTCCCGTAAATGTTGGCTGGGCTCCCTGCCTGTGCCATTAAACCCCTTCAACTCATCCAGAACGCCGCAGCCCGTCTGGTGTTCAACCTTCCCAAGTTCTCTCACGTCACCCCGCTCCTCCGTTCTCTCCACTGGCTTCCAGTTGAAGATCCGCTACAAGACCATGGTGCTTGCCAGGGGAACGGCACCTCAGTACCTCCAGGCTCTGATCAGGCCCTACACCCAAACAAGGGCACTGCGTTCATCCACCTCTGGCCTGCTCGCCTCCCTACCACTGAGGAAGTACCTCCCGCTCAGCCCAGTCAAAACTGTTCGCTGCGCTGGCCCCCAATGGTGGAACAAACTCGCAGGAAGTTAACAGCTCCCGCTCAGGAAGCGGAGTCAATCACACCTTCCGGAGACACCTGAAACCCCACCTCTTTAAGGAATACCTAGGATAGGATAAGTAATCCCTCTCACCCCCCCCCTCCTTTAAGATTTAGATGCACTATTGAAAGACCACTGGATGTCATAAGGTGAATGCACCAATTTGTAAGTCGCACTGGATAAGAGCGTCTGATAAATGACTTAAATGTAATGTAATGTAAATGTAAGTTGAGACCCAGCAGGAATCATCATTAAATGAAGTGGAGACCCAGCAGGCATCATCACTAAATGGAGACCCAGCAGGAATCATCATTAAATGGAGACCCAGCAGGAATCATCACTAAATGAAGTGGAGACCCAGCAGGAATCATCACTAAATGAAGTGAAAACCCAGCAGGTATCATCATTAAATGGAGACCCAACAGGAATCATCACTAAATTAAATTTAGACCCAACAGGAATCATCACTAAATGAAGTGGAGACAAGAGACACTTGTTTGTCTTTTATGAGTCACGACAGATACATTTCACTGGCTGGGCAGTAAAATAAGGAACATTTGTACAAGTTGGGACATTTTGCCTGTCCCCACAAGGAAAAAGGATATTTCAGGCTTAGGTTTAGGGTTAGGGTCACATTTAGGGTTAGGGAAAATGTCATTTTGAATGGGACTAATTGTTTGGTTCCCAACAGGATAGTAACACGAACATGTGTGTGTGTACACTGTGCTGTTATCACACTGCTTGGTAACCTACTGCTGCATGTGACTGAATATTTATAGATTTGACAGAGACATTTTCACAAGAGCCATTCACAAGCTAATGTTTTTTTTAAGAGAATGTGTTTTGTACGTGTGTGTGTGTGTGTGTGTGTGTGTGTGTGTGTGTGTGTGTGTGTGTGTGTGTGTGTGTGTGTGTGTGTGTGTGTGTGTGTGTGTGTGTGTGTGTGTGTGTGTGTGTGTGTGTGTGTGTGTGTGTGTGTGTGTGTGTGTGTGTGTGTGTGTGTGTGTGTGTGTGTGTGTGTGTGTGTGTGTGTGTGTGTGTACCTTTGTGTATGGCATGCATGCTTGTTTGTCTTAGAAGTGTATATTGTAACAGCACACAAATGGAGACAAAACAGTAATCATCACAAAATGAAGTGGAAACCAACCAGGAATCATCACTAAATGAAATTGGGACCAGACAAGAATCATCACTAAATGGAGACACAACAGGAATCATCACTAAATGGAGACACACCAGGAATCATCACTAAATGAAGTAGAGACCACCCAGGACTAATCACTAAATTGTGTGGAGACCCAACAGGAATCATCACTAAATTGTGGAGATCCAACAGGAATCATCACTAAATGGAGTGGAGATCCAACAGGAATCATCACAAATGGAATCATCACTAAATGAAGCGGAGACCCAACAGGAATCAGGAATCATCAATAAATGGAGACCCAACAGGAATCAGGAATCATCAATAAATGGAGTCCCAACAGGAATCATCAATTAGGAACCATCACTAAATGAAGTGTAGACCCAACAGGAATCATCACTAAATGGAGACCCACCAGGATTAATCACTAAATGACGTGGAGACCCAACAGGAATCATCTCTAAATTAAGTGGAGACCCAACAGGAATCATCACTAAGTGGAGACCCAGCAGGAATCATCACTCAATGAAGTGGAGACCCAACAAAAATCATCACTAAATGGAGACCCAACAGGAATCATCACTAAATGAAGTGGAGACCCAACAGGAATCATCACTAAATGAAGTGGAGACCCAACAGGAATCATCACTAAATGAAGTGGAGACCCAGCAGGAATCATCACTAAATGAAGTGGAGACCCAGCAGGAATCACCACTAAATGAAGTGGAGACCCAACAAAAATCATCACTAAATGGAGACCCAAAAAGAATCATCACTAAATGAAGTAGAGACCCAGCAGGAATCATCAATAAATGAAGTGGAGACCCAACAAAAATCATCACTAAATGGAGACCCAAAAAGAATCATCACTAAATGAAGTAGAGACCCAGCAGGAATCATCACTAAATGGAGACCCAAACAGAATAATCACTAAATGAAGTGGAGACCCAACAGGAATCATCACTAAATGAAGTGGAGACCCAACAGGAATCATCACTAAATGGAGACCCAAAAAGAATCATCACTAAATGAAGTAGAGACCCAGCAGGAATCATCACTAAATGGAGACCCAAAAAGAATCACCACTAAATGAAGTGGAGACCCAACAGGAATCATCACTAAATTAATTAGAGACACAAGAGGAATCATCAGTAAATGGAGACCAAACAGGAATCATCACTAAATGGAGACCAAACAGGAATAATCTCTAAATGAAGTGGAGACCCAACAGGAATCATGCACTAAATGAAGTGGAGACCCAACAGGAATCATCACTAAGTGGAGACCCAGCAGGAATCATCACTAAATGAAGTGGAGACCCAGCAGGAATCATCACTAAATGAAGTGGAGACCCAACAGGAATCATGCACTAAATGAAGTGGAGACCCAACAGGAATCATCACTAAGTGGAGACCCAGCAGGAATCATCAATAAATGACGTGGAGACCCAAAAAGAATCACTACTAAATGAAGTGGAGACCCAACAGGAATCATCACTAAATTAATTAGAGACACAAGAGGAATCATCAGTAAATGGAGACCAAACAGGAATCATCAGTAAATGGAGACCAAACAGGAATAATCTCTAAATGAAGTGGAGACCCAACAGGAATCATCACTAAATGAAGTGGAGACCCAACAGGAATCATCACTCAATGAAGTGGTGACCCAACAGGAATCATCACTAAATGAAGTGGAGACCCAAAAGGAATCATCAGGATGGAAAAAGAAGCAAGAGACACTTGATTGGCTTTCATGAGTCACCACAGATACATTTCACTGGCTGGGCAGTAAAACAAGTAACATTCGGACAAGTTGGGACATTTCGCCTGTCCCCACAAGGAAAAGGGATATTTTAGAGTTAGGTTTAGGATTAGGGTTTGAGGTTAAAGTTAGGGTTAGGTTAAGGGTTAGGGTTAGGGAAAATATTATTTTGAATGTGACTAATGTTTTGGTCCCCAAAAGGACAGTAACACAAATTTGTGTGCGTGTGTGTGTGTGTATATACTGTGCTGTTATCACACTATTTGGTAACTTACTGCTTGCTGCCTGTGACTGATTATTTGTACATTGACAGAGAGATTTTCACAAGAGCCCTTCACGAGCAAATACTTTCTTAAGAGAATGTGTTTTGTACGTGTATGTGTGTGTGCCTTTGTGTACTGCATGCTTGTTTGTCTTAGAAGTGTATGTTGGTAGAGCACACAAGCGTGTAATGCAGAGATTCTATTAAAGCTGAAGGGAATTGATCCAACTGAAGTCCACAGAGGCCCCTAAACCTTGTCATAATGAAATGGTACTACTAAACCCTTGGTGTGTGTTTGTGATTGTTTGTTTGTGTGTGTGTGTGTGTGTGTGTGTGTGTGTGTGTGTGTGTGTGTGTGTGTGTGTGTGTGTGTGTGTGTGTGTGTGTGTGTGTGTGTGTGTGTGTGTGTGTGTGTGTGTGTGTGTGTGTGTGTGTGTGTGTACGAGTCGGTCTTATTGTGGTATTGTGCTCCATCCACTAAATGAAGTAGAGACCCAGCAGGAATAATCACTAGATGAAGTGGATACCCACCAGGAATCATCACTAAATGAAATGGAGACCCACCAGGAATCAGGAATCATCAATAAATGGAGACCCAACAGGAATCATCACTAAATGAAGTGGAGACCCACCAGGAATCATCATTAAATTACGTGGAGACCCAGCAGGAATCATCACTAAATGATGCGGAGACCCAACAGGAATCAGGAATCATCAATAAATGGAGACCCAACAGGAATCATCACTTAGGAATCATCACTAAATGAAGTGTAGACCCAACAGGAATCACCACTAAATGAAGTGGAAACCTAACAGGAATCATCACTAAATGAAGTGGAGACCCAACAGGAATCATCACTAAATGGAGACCCAGCAGGAATCATCACTAAATGGAGACCCAACAGGAATCATCACTAAATGGAGACCCAACAGGAATCATCACTAAATGGAGACCCAACAGGAATCATCACTAAATGGAGAAACAGAATCATCACTAAATGGAGACCCAACAGGAATCATCACTAAAATGAAGTGGAGACCCAGCAGGAATCATCACTAAAATGAAGTGGAGACCCAGCAGGAATCATCACTAAATGAAGTGGAGACCCAACAGGAATCATCACTAAATGAAGTGGAGACCCAACAGGAATCATCACTAAATGAAGTGGAAACCCAACAGGAATCATCACTAAATGAAGTGGAGACCCAGCAGGAATCATCATTAAATGGAGACCCAGCAGGAATCATCACTAAATGAAGTGGAGACCCAGCAGGAATCATCACTAAATGGAGACCCAGCGGAAATCATCACTAAATGGAGACCCAACAGGAATCATCACTAAAATGGAGACCCAACAGGAATCATCACTAAATGGAGACCCAACAGGAATCATCACTAAAATGAAGTGGAGACCCAGCAGGAATCATCACTAAAATGAAGTGGAGACCCAGCAGGAATCATCACTAAATGAATTGGAGACCCAGCAGTAATCATCACTCAATGAAGTGGAGACCCAACAGGAATCATCACTAAATGAAGTGGAGACCCAGCAGGAACCATCACTAAAATGAAGTGGAGACCCAGCAGGAACCATCACTAAAATGAAGTGGAGACCCAGCAGGAATCATCACTAAATGGAGACCCAACAGGAATCATCACTAAATGGAGGCCCAACAGGAATCATCACTAAATGGAGACCCAACAGGAATCATCACTAAAATGAAGTGGAGACCCAGCAGGAATCATCACTAAAATGAAGTGGAGACCCAGCAGGAATCATCACTAAATGAAGTGGAGACCCAGCAGGAATCATCACTCAATGAAGTGGAGACCCAACAGGAATCATCACTAAATGAAGTGGAGACCCAGCAGGAACCATCACTAAAATGAAGTGGAGACCCAGCAGGAATCATCACTAAATGAAGTGGAGACCCAACAGGAATCATCACTAAATGAAGTGGAGACCCAAAATGAATCATCAGGATGGAAAAAGAAGCAAGAGACACTTGATTGGCTTTCATGAGTCACCACAGATACATTTCACTGGCTGGGCAGTAAAACAAGTAACATTCGGACAAGATGGGACATTTCGCCTGTCCCCACAAGGAAAAAGGATATTTTAGACTTAAATGTTAGGTTTAGGATTAGGGTTTGAGGTTAAAGATAGGGTTAGATTAAGGGTTAGGGAAAATATTATTTTGAATGTGACTAATTGTTTGGTCCCCAAAAGGACAGTAACACAAATTTGTGTGTGTGTGTGTGTACACTGTGCTGTTATCACACGTTTTGGTAACTTACTGCTTGCTGCCTGTGACTGATTATTTATACATTGACAGAGAGATTTTCACAAGAGCCCTTCACGAGCAAATACTTTCTTAAGAGAATGTGTTTTGTACGTGTATGTGTGCGTGCCTTTGTGTACTGCATGCTTGTTTGTCTTAGAAGTGTATGTTGTTAGAGCACACAAGCATGTAATGCAGAGATTCTATTAAAGCTGAAGGGAATTGATCCAACTGAAGTCCACAGAGGCCCCTAAACCTTGTCATAATGAAATGGTACTACTAAACCCTTGGTGTGTGTGTGAATGTCTGTTTGTTTGTTTGTTAGCTTGTTTGTGTGTGTGTGTGTGTGTGTGTGTGTGTGTGTGTGTGTGTGTGTGTGTGTGTGTGTGTGTGTGTGTGTGTGTGTGTGTGTGTGTGTGTGTGTGTGTGTGTGTGTGTGTGTGTGTGTGTGTGTGTGTGTGCGAGTCAACCTTATCGTTGTGTTTACATTACATTTTACATTTACATTTAAGTCATTTAGCAGACGCTCTTATCCAGAGCGACTTACAAATTGGTGCATTCACCTTATGACATCCAGTGGAACAGTCACTTGCAATAGTGCATCTAAATCTTAAAGGGGGGAATACTTATCCTATCCTAGGTATTCCTTAAAGAGGTGGGGTTTCAGGTGTCTCCGGAAGGTGGTGATTGACTCCGCTGTCCTGGCGTCGTGAGGGAGTTTGTTCCACCATTGGGGGGCCAGAGCAGCGAACAGTTTTGACTGGGCTGAGCGGGAGCTGTACTTCCTCAGTGGTAGGGAGGCGAGCAGGCCAGAGGTGGATGAACGCAGTGCCCTTGTTTGGGTGTAGGGCCTGATCAGAGCCTGGAGGTACTGAGGTGCCGTTCCCCTCACAGCTCCGTAGGCAAGCACCATGGTCTTGTAGCGGATGCGAACTTCAACTGGAAGCCAGTGGAGAGAACGGAGGAGCGGGGTGACGTGAGAGAACTTGGGAAGGTTGAACACCAGACGGGCTGCGGCGTTCTGGATGAGTTGAAGGGGTTTAATGGCACAGGCAGGGAGCCCAGCCAACAGCGAGTTGCAGTAATCCAGACGGGAGATGACAAGTGCCTGGATTAGGACCTGCGCCGCTTCCTGTGTGAGGCAGGGTCGTACTCTGCGGATGTTGTAGAGCATGAACCTACAGGAACGGGCCACCGCCTTGATGTTGGTTGAGAACGACAGGGTTTGTCCAGGATCACGCCAAGATTCTTGGCGCTCTGGGAGGAGGACACAACGGAGTTGTCAACCGTGATGGCGAGATCATGGAACGGGCAGTCCTTCCCCGGGAGGAAGAGCAGCTCCGTCTTGCCGAGGTTCAGCTTGAGGTGGTGATCCGTCATCCACATTGATATGTCTGCCAGACATGCAGAGATGCGATTCGCCACCTGGTCGTCAGAAGGGGGAAAGGAGAAGATTAGTTGTGTGTCGTCTGCATAGCAATGATAGGAGAGACCATGTGAGGTTATGACAGAGCCAAGTGACTTGGTGTATAGCGAGAATAGGAGAGGGCCTAGAACAGAGCCCTGGGGGACACCAGTGGTGAGAGCGCGTGGTGAGGAGACAGATTCTCGCCACGCCACCTGGTAGGAGCGACCTGTCAGGTAGGACGCAATCCAAGCGTGAGCCGCGCCGGAGATGCCCAACTCGGAGAGGGTGGAGAGGAGGATCTGATGGTTCACAGTATCGAAGGCAGCCGATAGATCTAGAAGGATGAGAGCAGAGGAGAGAGAGTTAGCTTTAGCAGTGCGGAGCGCCTCCGTGATACAGAGGAGAGCAGTCTCAGTTGAATGACTAGTCTTGAAACCTGACTGATTTGGATCAAGAAGGTCATTCAGAGAGAGATAGCGGGAGAGCTGGCCAAGGACGGCACGTTTTGGAGAGAAAAGAAAGAAGGGATACTGGTCTGTAATTGTTGACATCGGAGGGATCGAGTATAGGTTTTTTCAGAAGGGGTGCAACTCTCGCTCTCTTGAAGACGGAAGGGACGTAGCCAGAGGTCAGTGATGAGTTGATGAGCGAGGTGAGGTAAGGGAGGAGGTCTCCGGAAATGGTCTGGAGAAGAGGGGAGGGGATAGGGTCATGTTGTGCTCCATCCACTAAATGAAGTAGAGACCCAGCAGGAATCATCACTAGATGAAGTGGAGACCCACCAGGAATAATCACTAAATGAAATGGAGACCCACCAGGAATCATCACTATGTGAAGTGGAGACCCACCAGGAATCATCACTAAATGAAGTGGAGACCCACCAGGAATCATCACTAAATGAAGTGGAGATCCACCAGGAATCATCACTAAATGAAGTGGAGACACTTCTTTGAGTCACGACGGATACATTTTCACTGGCTGGACCTCCCGTCTACTGTCTCCCGTCCCCGATATCTTTCTCAGAAAATAACTTGAATCTCTGTACTACCTTATATATTTCCTCTTTGAATGACATGATGCAATCAGCAGTTTTGCCCGCTCGGATGATATATGGACTGAGCTGGGCTAAACAGAGACATTTTAGGTTCTTTAGTTACATACAGATGTAGGATCTTAATTTGAGCCAGTTTGCTGAAGCAGAAAAATTATCCTGCAGAAACAGCAAATGTGAATTATTATGTGGATTATAATTAATGGACATTTTTGTTGTGAAATATCAAAGTTGAAATTGCACACTTTTAGAAGCCTTTTCAAAACTGAAATACACTACAATTTTGCAGGAAAATGCTCAGCAACAAAACAATGATCAAATTAAGATCCTACATCTGTAGGTTGAGTTCCTGCCTGACAACATTGCAGATACATGCCAGATCTTACAACGCCTGGATAGGTATTTAACATATCAGTTTATCACATCATATGATATATCAATCTGATGCCTGACTGCAGAGGCATGTTAAATGTGCAACCAGAGAGAAAAAAAACTTTAGACCACCTTTACCCCACACACAGAGACACGTACAGAGGTCTCCCACGCCCCCCATTTGTCACTTCTGACCAAAATGCCATCTTCCTGATTCCTGTTTACATGCAAAAATTAAAGCAGGAAGCACCAGTGACTCGGTCAATAAAGAAGTGGGCAGATGATACAGATGCTAAGCTACAGAAATGTTTTACTAGCACAGACAGGAATATGTTCTTCCGATGGCATTGAGGAGTACACCACATCAGTCACTGGCTTCATCAATAAGTGCATAAATGATGTTGTCTCCACAGTGTCTGTACGTGCATACCCCAACCTGAAACCATGGATTACAGGCAACATTCGCTCTGAGCTAAAGGGACGCTTATAAGAAATCCCGCTACGCCCTCAGACGAACCATCAAACAGGCAAAGCACCAATACAGGACTAAGATTGAATCGTACTACACCGGCTCCGATGCTTGTCGGATGTGGCAGGGCCTGCAAACTATTTCAAAGGGAAGCACAGCCGCGAGCTGCCCAGTGACACGAGCCTACCAGACGAGCTAAATCACTTCTATGCTCGCTTCAATGCAAGCAACACTGAGGCATGCATGAGAGCATCAGCTGTTCTGGACGACTGTGTGATCATGCTCTCCGTAGCCAACATGAGTAAGACCTTTAAACAGGTCAACATTCACAAGGGTGCTGGGCCAGACAAATTACCAGGACGGGTGCTCCGGTTCTGACCAACTGGCAGTTGTTTTCACTGACATTTTCAACATGTCCCTGATTGAGTCTGTAACACCAATATGTTTCAATCAGACCAGCATAGTTCCTGTGCCCAAGAACACAAAGGTAACCAGCTTAAATGACCACAGACCCTTAGCACTCATGTCTGTAGCCATGAAATGCTTTGAAAGGCTGGTCATGGCTCACATCATTATCCCAGAAACTCTAGACCCACCCTAATTTGCATACCGCCCAAACAGATCCACAGATGATGCTGTCTCTATTGCACTCCACACTGCCCTTTCCCACCTTGACAAAAGGAACACTTACGTGAGAATGCTATTCATTGACTACAGCTCAGCGTTCATCACCATAGTGCCCTCAAAGCTCATCACTGAGCTAAGGATCCTGGGACTAAACACCTCCCTCTGCAAATGGATCCTGGACCTCTTGACGGGCCACCACCAGGTGGAAAGGACATGGTCCTTCTGTAGCTCAGTTGGTAGAGCATGGCGCTTGTAACGCCAGGGTAGTGGGTTCGATCCCTGGGACCACCCATACGTAGAATGTATGCACACATGACTGTAAGTCGCTTTGGATAAAAGTGTCTGCTAAATGGCATATATTATTATTATATTATGTAACACATCTGCCATGCTGATTCTCAACACTGAAGCCCCTCAGGGGTGCGTGCTCAGTACCTTCCTGTACTCCCTGTTCACCTACGACTGCATGGCCAGGCACGACTCCAACACCATTGTTAAGTTTGCAGACAATAAAACAACAGTGGTAGGCCTGAATAGCGACAACAACGAGATAGCCTATAGGGAGGAGGTCAGAGACCAGGCTGGGTGGTGCCAGAATAACAACCCATCCCTCAACGTAATCAAGAGAAAGGAGATGATTGTGGACTACAGAAAAAGGAGGACTGAGCACGTCCCCATTCTCATCAACGGATCTGTAGTGGAGCAGGTTGAGAGCTTCAAGTTCCTTGTTGTCCACATCACCAACAAACTAGAATGGTCCAAACACACCAAGACGGTCGTGAAGAGGGCACGACAAAGCCTATTCCCCCTCATGAAACTAAAAAGATTTGGCATGGGTCCTCAGATCCTCAAAAGGTTCTTCAGCTGCAACATTGAGAGCATTCTGACTGGCTGCATCACTGCCTGGTACGGTAACTGCTCATCCGCAGACCACAAGGCACTACAGATGGTTGTGCGTACAACCCAGTACATCACTAGGGCTAAGCTGTCTGCCATCCAGGACCTCTATACCAGGCAGTGTCAGAGGAAGGCCCTAAAAAGTGTCAAAGTCTCCAGCCACCCCAGTCATGGACTGTTCTCTCTGCCACCGCATGGCAAGCGACACGGGAGCTCCAAGTCTAGGACCACAAGGCTTTTACCCTCAATCCTTAAGACTTCTGAACAGTTAATCAAATAGCTACCCCGGATTATGCATTGTGTGTTGTCACCCCCCCCTCCCCACTCCAACCCCTCCACCCCCAGACCAGAGCCCATCTCAGACTCCAGAGCCCAGCCCAGAGCCCAGAGACCATCTCAGAGTCCAGAGCCCAGCCCAGAGCCCAGAGACCAGAGCCCATCTCAGAGTCCAGAGCCCAGCCCAGAGACCAGAGACCAGAGCCCATCTCAGAGCCAGAGCAGAGACCAGAGCCCATTCCAGAGCCCAGATCCCAACCCAGAGCCCAGCCCAGGCCATGAAGGCCAGGACATATTTCTGCCTCTGAAGAGTGTCTGTCTGTCTGTCTGTCTGTCGTAAACCACCAACTCAGCAACTCTCTAGATATCTGTGGACTCACATTGATTAGATCTGATCTCCTGAGTTCTTCCTCTCTGACTTGACAGAGATACACCAAAGATACACGAGAGATACACCAAAGATACACAAGAGATACACTAGGGATACACCAGAGATACTCTATATATATTTTCTCAATGGAGATCGCAACTTCATAGGTGAGTCTAAACGGGTTCATTGTGAAGTGAAATTCAACAGAATGTAGAGATTGCCTTACACTGATTTTCCTTAAAACCATTCAATCGAAAAACTTCTTAGTCTCTAGATTGTGGATGAATTTATCTTGTCTCATTTACACAATAAAGAGTCGTTTCCCACTAACAAGGATCAAGCCAATCACTGAGTGGCCGATGGTGGACCCCTACCAGTAAAACTATGGCGGTGTCCCAAATGGCACCCTATTCCCTAAATCCTAGTCCCTACACCCTATTCCCTATGTTCCCTAAACCCTATTCCCTACATTCCCTACACCCTATTCCCTATATTCTCTACACCCTGTTCCCTATAATCCCTACACCCTATTCCCTACACCCTATTGCCTACATCCTATTCCCTATATTCCCTACATCCTATTCCCTATATTCCCTACATCCTATTCCCTATATTCCCTACATCCTATTCCCTATATTCCCTACATCCTATTCCCTACACCCTAATTGTAACGTTCGTCGTCTTCGTCTGAGGAGTATGAAGAATCAATGCGCAGCGTGGTACGTTTTCATGATGATATTTATTAAACTCAGAACACTAAAACAAAAATAACAAAGAGAATGACACAAAACGAAACAGTTCTGTACTGTGACAAACATTAACAGAAAATAATCACCCACACCACACAGGTGGGAAAAGGCTACCTAAGTATGATTCTCAATCAGAGACAACGAACGACACCTGCCTCTGATTGAGAACCACACCATACCAGGCCAAACACAAAACCACAACATTGAAAAAAGAACAGACTACCCACTCAACTTACGCCCTGACCATACTAAAACAAAGACATAACAAAAGAACTAAGGTCAGAACATGACACTAATGCCTATATTCCCTACACTCTATTCCCTACACCTTACTCCCTACACCTACAGTTGAAGTAGGAAGTTTACATACACCTTAGCCAAATATATTGTTTGTCACAATTCCTGACATTGAATTATAGTAAAAATTCTCTGTTTTAGGTCAGTTAGGATAGCCACTTTATTTTAAGAATGTGAAATGTCAGAATAATAGTGGAGATAATGATTTATTTCAGCTTGTATTTCTTTCATCACATTCCAAGTAAGTGGGTCAGAAGTTTACATACACTCAATTAGCATCTAGTAGCATTGCCTTTAAATGGTTTAACTTTGGTCAAACATTTCGGGTAGCCTTCCACAAGCTTCCCACAATAAGCTGGGTGAATGTTGGCCCATTCCTCCTGACAGAGCTGGTGTAACTGAGTCAGGTTTGTAGGCCTTCTTGCTCGCACACGCTTTTTCAGTTCTGCCCACAACTGTTTTATAGGATTGAGGTCAGGACTTTGTGATGGTCAATCCAATACCTTCCCTTTATTGTCCTTAAGCCATTTTGCCACAACTTTGGAAGTATGCTTGGGGTCATTGTCCATTTGGAAGACCCATTTGCGACCAAGCTTTAACTTCCTGACTGATATCTTGAGATGTTGCTTCAATATCTCCACGTAATTTCCTTTCATCATGATGCCATCTACATTGTGAAGTCCATCAGTCCTGCAGCAAAGCTCCCACACAACATGATGCAGCCACCCCCGTGCTCCACGGTTGGGATGGTGTTCTTCGGCTTGCAAGCCTCCCACTTTTTCCTCCAAACATAACAATGGTCATTATGGCCAAAAAGTTATATTTTTGTTTCATTAGACCAGAGGACATTTCTCCATGAAGTATGATCTTTGTCCCCATGTACAGTTGCAAACCGTAGTCTGGCTTTTTTATGGCGGTTTTGGAGCAGTGGCTTCTTCCTTGCTGAGCGGCCTTTCAGGTTGTGTCGATATAGGATTAGTTTTACTGTGGATATAGATACTTTTGTACCTGTTTCCTCCAGCATGTTCACAAGGTCCTTTTGCTGTTGTTCTGGGATTGATTTTTTACTTTTCGCACCAAAGTACGTTCATCTCCAGGAGACAGAATGCATTTCCTTCCTGAGGGGTATGATGGCTGCGTGGCCCCATGGTGTTTATACTTGCGTACTATTGTTTGTACATTGCTCCCTGGGATGAACCAGACTTGTGGAGGTCTACAATAATTTTTCTGAGTTTTTGGCTGATTTCTTTTGATTTTCCCATGATGTCAAGCAAAAAGGCACTGAGTTTGAAGGTAGGCCTTGAACTACATCCACAGGTACACCTCCAATTGACTCAAATTATGTCAATTAGCCTATCAGAAGCTTCTAAAGCCATGACACCATTTTCTGGAATTGTCCAAGCTGTTTAAAGGCACAGTTAACTTAGTTTATGTAAACTTCTGACCCACTGGAATTATACAGTGAATTATAAGTGAAATATTCTGTCCGTAAACGAATGTTGGAATGTGTGTGTAATGTGTGAAGCGCAAAGTAGATGTCCTAACCGACTTGCCAAGACTATAGTTTGTTAACAAGAAATTTGTGGACTGGTTGAAAAATGAGTTTTAATGACTCCAACCTAAGTGTATGTAAACTTCCAATTTCAACTGTACTCCCTATATTCCCTACACCCTATTCCCTAAACCCTACTCCCTATATTCCCTACATCCTATCCCCTACACCCTACTCCCTATATTACCTACACCCTATCCCCTTTACCCTACTCCCTATATTCCCTACACCCTATATCCTAAACCCTACTCCCTATATTTCCTACACCCTATTCCCTACACCCTATTTCCTAAACCCTACTCCTATTATTCCCTGCACCCTATCCCCTTCACCCTACTCCCGATATTCCTTACACCCGATTCCCTATATTCCCTACGTCCTAGTCCCTACACCCTTTTCCCTATATTCCCTACACCCTATAACCTATATTCCCTACACCCTATAACCTATATTCCCTACACCCTATTCCCTATATTCCCTACACCCTATTCCTAATATTACCTACACCTTATTCCCTATATTCCCTACACCCTATAACCCATATTACATACATCCTATTCCCAACACCCTATTCCCTACACCCTATTCCTTACACCCTATTCCCTATATTCCCTACACCCTAATCCCTATATTCCCTACACCCTATTCCCTATATTCCCTACACCCTATTCCCTATATTCCCTACACCCTATTCCTTACACCCTATTCCTTATATTCCCTACACTCTATTCCCTTTATTCTCTACACCCTATTCCCTACAGCTATTCCCTGCACCCTAGTCCTTACACTCTATACCCTTTATTCCCTACACCCTAATCCCTATATTCCCTACACCCTATTCCCTATATTCCCTACACCCTATTCCCTATATTCCCTACACCCTAATCCCTATATTCCCTACACCCTAATCCCTATATTCCCTACACCCTATAACCTATATTACATACATCCTATTCCCAACACCATATTCCCTGCACCCTATTCCTTACACTCTATTCCCTTTATTCCCTACATTTTATTCCCTACAGCTATTCCCTACACCTTATTCCCTACAGCTATTCCCTATGCCCTATTCCCTACACTCTATTCCCTACACTCTATTCCTTACATCTATTCCCTACACTCTATTCCCTACACTCAATTCCCTAGGGCTCTGGTCAAAGTAGTGCACATAGGTAACAGGGTGCCATTTGGAAGGCAACCTGTCGATTCCATTAGAAGTGGGGCCAGATGTTTGTCATTAACCTTATGAATAAGCGCACACACACACACACACACACACACACACACACACACACACACACACACACACACACACACACACACACACACACACACACACACACACACACACACACACACACACACACACACACACACACACCATTCCAGTTATTTGGGAGGACATACACACACATAGGGCTGTTGCGAGACCGCATTACCACCACTTAGGAGGTCACTAGTCAAGACAGCAGTCAAATTACACATGACTGTTTAGTCCCAGTAACTAGGCATCTCTAAGCTCTGATGCTGCTGATGGTCATTAGTAGCCTATCAAACATTCTAGCTGCTTGGTACTCAGCACTCTATTGTCCCTCTAATCACTGCAAATGTAATCGAAAATCTAAAACACTTCATGTGAACCCATGAGCTCATGTTGAGCAACATTTCTATAGGCTATGCAATTGGGTGAGAAAACAGAGTTTTGATGGCCTCTTTTAAAAAGAGGAGGATCCCTTAGACTTTCTATAGGCTAGGCCTACTATATTTATTTCTCAACTTTCCAAATATTAAGCACATTGCTTCTCTTTACAAAAGCAACTGTTACGGATACAGTTATCCTGTGTGTGTGTGTATCCTGTGTGTGTGTTTCTTTTCTCTCCTTCTCCCCTCACAGGTGGAAATCATCACTCCCCAATCAGTCAACAATCAATCATCAATCAGAAGACACACCTCCTCCTATTTCCTGACCTATCACAGTTCCTTCCCCATGGTTTAAAAACCCCATCATTTGTTTGTTCATGAGCTCAGCTCAATCTCTCTGTAAATGCCATGTCTGTAGGTCTCTGTGTTTCACTCTCACTTTGTCTTAAACCTCTCTTTTGTTTAAAGCACCTCCATAGCACTTTGTCATCACCTGTGAGTATTGTTTTTGGTTATGGTGTTTGTTTGTTTGCTGGTGGGAAAAGGGGGAAACCAAGACAAGTCGCCCATGGGCATACACTACCCGTAGGTGAACTTTGTTAAATACACTAGTTAGAACTGGGCGGACCACCCACTGTATTTTTGGTTAGTTAGTTAGTTGTTGTTAAAGTAGGCTAGTCTAGCTTAGGGGTGTGTTTTTGTATATTTATTGTTTCTTTCCTTGGGTCCAGCTCAGCCCCTTTTCCTGCTCCCCCCATTACCGTGTGTTTATAAATAAACCTAGAGTTTGACGGTAGATTTCTGTTGTCGTGGTTATTTCGTGCACACTTTTACTTTGTCACAATAATAATTTGCATGAGTTATGTTACGGGTCTCATTACCATCCCCCCTAGACTGTCGGGCCAAAAGGGATTCGTAACAGCAACATAGCAAGATACAGTAGATGGTATCGAGTACAGTATATACATATGAGATGAGTATGTAAACAAAGTGGCATAGTTAAAGTGGCTAGTGATACATGTATTACATAAGGATGCAGTAGATGATATAGAGTACAGTATATACGTATGCATATGAGATGAATAATGTAGGGTATGTAAACATTATATTAGGTAGCATTGTTTAAAGCGGCTAGTGATATATTTTACATCATTTCCCATCAATTCCCATTATTAAAGTGGCTGGAGTTGAGTCAGTGTCAGTGTGTTGGCAGCAGCCACTCAACGTTAGTGGTGGCTGTTTAACAGTCTGATGGCCTTGAGATAGAAGCTGTTTTTCAGTCTCTCGGTCCCAGCTTTGATGCACCTGTACTGACCTCGCCTTCTGGATGATAGCGGGGTGAACAGGCAGTGGTCCGGGTGGTTGTTGTCCTTGATGATCTTTATGGCCTTCCTGTAACATCGGGTGGTGTAGGTGTCCTGGAGGGCAGGTAGTTTGCCCCCGGTGATGCATTGTGCAGACCTCACTACCCTCTGGAGAGCCTTACGGTTGTGGGCAGAACAGTTGCCGTACCAGGCGGTGATACAGCCCGCCAGGATGCTCTCGATTGTGCATCTGTAGAAGTTTGTGAGTGCTTTTGGTGACAAGCCGAATGTCTTCAGCCTCCTGAGGTTGAAGAGGCGCTGCTGCGCCTTCTTCACGATGCTGTCTGTGTGAGTGGACCAATTCAGTTTGTCTGTGATGTGTATGCCGAGGAACTTAAAACTTACTACCCTCTCCACTACTGTTCCATCGATGTGGATAGGGGGGTGTTCCCTCTGCTGTTTCCTGAAGTCCACAATCATCTCCTTAGTTTTGTTGACGTTGAGTGTGAGGTTATTTTCCTGACACCACACTCCGAGGGCCCTCACCTCCTACCACAAGCCTATCACTGTTGTGTCGTCCGCAAACTTGATGATTGAGTTGGAGGTGTGCGTGGCCACGCAGTCGTGGGTGAACAGGGAGTACAGGAGAGGGCTCAGAACGCACCCTTGTGGGGCCCCAGTGTTGAGGATCAGCGGGGTAGAGATGTTGTTGCCTACCCTCACCACCTGGGGGCGAGCTTGATGACGAGCTTGGAGGGTGCTATGGTGTTGAATGCCGAGCTGTAGTCGATGAACAGCATTCTCACATAGGTATTCCTCTTGTCCAGATGGGTTAGGGCAGTGTGCAGTGTGGTTGAGATTGTATCGTCTGTGGACCTATTTGGGCGGTAAGCAAATTGGAGTGGGTCTAGGGTGTCAGGTAGGGTGGAGGTGATATGGTCCTTGACTAGTATCTCAAAGCATTTCATGATGACGGAAGTGAGTGCTACGGGGCGGTAGTCGTTTAGCTCAGTTACCTTAGCTTTCTTGGGAACAGGAACAATGGTGGCTCTCTTGAGGCATGTGGGAACAGCAGACAGTATAGGGATTGATTGAATATGTCCGTAAACACACCGGCCAGCTGGTCTGCGCATGCTCTGAGGGCGCGGCTGGGGATGTTGTCTGGGCCTGCAGCCTTGCGAGGGTTAACACGTTTAAATGTTTTACTCACCTCGGCTGCAGTGAAGGAGAGACCGCATGTTTTCGTTGCAGGCCGTGTCAGTGGCACTGTATTGTCCTCAAAGCGGGCAAAAAAGTTATTTAGTCTGCCTGGGAACAAGACATCCTGGTCCGTGACTGGGCTGGTTTTCTTCTTGTAGTCCATGATTGACTGTAGACCCTGCCACATACCTCTTGTGTCTGAGCCGTTGAATTGAGATTCTACTTTGTCTCTATACTGACGCTTAGCTTGTTTGATAGCCTTGCGGAGGGAATAGCTGCACTGTTTGTATTCGGTCATGTTACCAGTCACCTTGCCCTGATTAAAAGCAGTGTTTCGCGCTTTCAGTTTCACGCGAATGCTGCCATGAATCCACGGTTTCTGGTTAGGGAATGTTTTAATCGTTGGGAACGACATCTTCAATGCACGTTCTAATGAACTCGCACACCAAATCAGCGTATTCGTCAATGTTGTTATCTGACGCAATACGAAACATATCCCAGTCCACGTGATGGAAGCAGTCTTGGAGTGTGGAATCAGCTTGGTCAGACCAGTGTTGGACAGACCTCAGCGTGGGAGCTTCTTGTTTTAGTTTCTGTCTGTAGGCAGGGATCAACAAAATGGAGTCGTGGTCAGCTTTTCCGAAAGGAGGGCAGGGCAGGGCCTTATATGCATCGCGGAAGTTAGAGTAACAATGATCCAAGGTTTTTCCAGTCCTGGCTGCGCAATTGATATGCTGATACAATTTAGGGAGTCTTGTTTTCAGATTAGCCTTGTTAAAATCCCCAGCTACAATGAATGCAGCCTCAGGATGTATGGATTCCAGTTTGCAAAGAGTCAAATAAAGTTCGTTCAGAGCCATCAATGTGTCTGCTTGGGGGGAATATATACGGCTGTGATTATAATCAAAGAGAATTCTCTTGGTAGATAATGCGGTCGACATTTGATTGTGAGGAATTCTAAATCAGGAGAACAGAAGGATTTGAGTTCCTGTATGTTTCTTTGATCACTCCACGTCTCGTTAGCCATAAGTCATACGCCCCCGCCCCTCTTCTTACCAGAAAGATGTTTGTTTCTGTCGGCGCGATGCATGGAGAAACCCGCTGGCTGCACCGCCTCCGATAGCGTCTCTCCAGTGAGCCATGTTTCCGTGAAGCAAAGAAAGTTACAGTCTCTGATGTCCCTCTGGAATGCTACCCTTGCTCGGATTTCATCAACCTTGTTGTCAAGAGACTGGACATTGGCGAGAAGAATGCTAGGGAGTGGTGCACGATGTGCCCGTCTCCGGAGTCTGACCAGAAGACCGCCTCGTTTTCCTCTTTTACGGAGTCGTTTTTTGGGGTCGCCGCATGGGATCCATTCCGTTGTCCTGGTTGAAAGGCAGAACACAGGATCCGCATCGTGAAAATCATATTCTTGGTCGTACTGATGGTGAGTTGACGCTGATCTTATATTCAGTAGTTCTTCTCGACTGTATGTAATGAAACCTAAGATGACCTGGGGTACTAATGTAAGAAATACCACGTAAAAAAAAAAAAAAAAAAACTGCATAGTATCCTAGGAACGCGAAGCGAGGCGGCCATCTCTGTCGCCGCCGGACGTAAACAGGTCTGATGCGTCACAATATTAGCCTATCACTTTTTATTAGCCTATCCCTTTTTTCTGTGAATGATATATTATCACTTGTGAATGAAGCCCAGCTTGTGTGGCAAGAAACAGTGCATGCCTTTTATTGCAACGTTTTCAAATCATAGTCATACACCTCATGTAGTCTAGCCCATAAGCCTATATGTTTTAATAAAGTTAGTATCACACCTCATGTAGTCTATCCCATAAGCCTATATGTTTTAATAAGGTTAGTATCACACCTCATATAGCCTAGCCCATAAGCCTATATGTTTTAATAAGGTCAGTATCACACCTCATGTAGCCTAGCCCATAAGCCTATATGTTTTAATAAGGTCAGTATCACACCTCATGTAGCCTAGCCCATAGGCCTATATGTTTTAATAAGGTTAGTATCACACCTCATGTAGTCTAGCCCATAGGCCTATATGTTTTAATAAGGCTAGTATCACACCTCATGTAGTCTAGCCCATAGGGCTATATGTTTTAATAAGGTCAGTATCACACCTCATATAGCCTAGCCCATAGGCCTATATGTTTTAATAAGGTTAGTATCACACCACATGTAGCCTAGCCCATAAGCCTATATGTTTTAATAAGGTCAGTATCACACCTCATATAGCCTAGCCCATAGACCTATATGTTTTAATAAGGTTAGTATCACAAGTAAATAACTTGTTAAAATGAAGCTCATTAATCTGCTTTACAACCGGTATAACTAACTATCCGGTATAGAGCCTAACTGGCAGTGAGTTATTAGATTGGGGAAGATCATTTTCACCATAAATATTCACCTTTATAATAAAGCATTACATGCATAATGGCATTTGTGGTCATTTTTGAGAATGTTTTTTCCCTCTAATTGATTGCATTTTGGAGTATTCACGCTTAATGTGCCGTGTGCACTTTGCTGCACTTATAATGTGAAGAAATAGCCTAATATTTGATCAACTTTTAGAGCTAAGCATTCTGATCTGTTGCATCAACCTCATTGCTTTAAAACTATTTTTTTAATTTTATTTTTTTTAATTCTACCTTTATTTAACCAGGCAAGTCAGTTAAGAACATATTCTTATTTTCAATGATGGCCTGGGAACAGGCCTGGGAACTGCCTGTTCAGGGGCAGAATGACAGATTTGTACCTTGTCAGCTCGGGGGTTTGAACTCGCAACCTTCCGGTTACTAGTCCAACACTCTAACCACTAGGCTACGCTGCCACCCCAAATACTTGTGGTTATATTAATTTGGGATCTATCACATCTCACATCTCACATCACATCTCTCTATGTATTGCACAGAAGGACAATTTGACCAATAGAATAGGTCAACTGTTGTACTCTGGGGGATTGTAGATTGACATGCAGTTGGAAAAATGCTTGTGCTGTTTGTTGGTCCAACTCATCTTGTAGGCTGACAAAGTAAATGTGGACAGTTCTTCCAACATCTTCAATATGCACCTCAGAATTTGATAAGGACGTGAGATGCCTGTGAGAAGGACCCGATCACGTGATGGGCATTGGCTCATAAGAAATGAGATATCTGAGAGCCACTTTGGAGCACACAGCAGGTAGAATGGAATTATAATGATTGTATTCAGCCCAGGGCACAACGGCCACTGGCCGCAAAAGGCATGGATTTTTGTAGGGGTCATTACCGCCACACAAAGAGGATGCCGCCGGGAAATTTGAGGCATTATCATGTGCTTGTCAAATTGTGAATGAGAGACTGATGAAGTGTGTACAGCCTGTGCAAAAAAATAAACAGAACTCATGCCTTTCATGGGACTTTTTTCAAACCATCATTAGAGTTGCATCATGCAGACTTACAATGTATTAATAATCTAAACATATAGCCCAACGTTTGTATCACAACTAAAGTAGCATAAATAACTTTAAATTATGTATATAGGAGGACCTGTTTCTTTGTTAACTGCTCAACATAGAATAGCTGCATGTGCCCACTCCCTCAAATCGTTTGGAGAACATATCCTTTCTATTTCATTCAGCTTTGTTCAATTGTATTCTTCATACTATAAAATAATGCCACAGACTTCTAAGCAAATCTTGTCTGCTAAATGAACTGGTGTAGCCCACAGCCATATGGCATAGCCAGATCAGGACCTCACATAAGGACAACTCAGATTAAGCTATTCTGTTCTTCTGAAATAGACATTTTCTTCATCATGTTTCTTGAGACCTGTCTAAAATAAAGAATGGATTGTGATGGTGTTGTGATGGTGTCGACTATATTCAATTGATTTATTTAAGTTTATGTTCCAAAGGTCTGCATCAATGAGTTGAAGGCTATGTGTGGATGCCAGGAGATGCTAAATGTGTTTACGTTAATAGCAGTCAATTACCGTGAGACCAACGGTTATTTGTTTGACAATCACCGGCTGACAAATTGTAATGACTGCCACATCCTACACACACACACAACACACACACACAACACACACACGCACAACACACACTCTACACGTTATTCATTTAGCAAATCATGGCAAAGGAACAAACATAGAAGACTGGAACGGAAGGTAGGGAGGGAGGGAGGGAGGGAGGTTAAACCCCAGGTGACTGAGACTGGAATGGAAGGTAGGGAGGGAGGGAAGGTTTCAAACACTTTATTACATAACTATAATACTAAATAAACACGTATTAAAGAGGTTGAATAGGATCAGAAGCACATACAAATTCCTCACGTATGGTACGAATTGGAATTCAGATTTTTAAAATATATATATATATTCAAAAAAGCAGGAAGTAACATATCATATGAAATAGAAGATGTTGTACACAAATTAGCACTTTTTTTTCGGGGACCCGTTTTGGTTGTTGCATTACTTTAAAAGCAGTATGTCTCCTTTCATGTGTCCTGGAAATAACGAGTGGATGATAAAAAATTCTAACTGACGCCAAATGGGACCTTGCATACTGTGGGAGTTGGCACCTTGACACTGACATTAATATACATAAAACAATTACTTAATGAATATAATTTCCTGAAATAATATCATGCATTTATTCACTGCCAAAGAGGTCAGCTACAAATTGCATGAATTTATTCATGATTTCTGACAGACATCTTCCTATGGATTCTCTCTCATGACCCAAAGGTTTAGCAACGATTGCATCCCTAATGGCCCGTAGTTCTCTGATCCAAAGTAGTGCACTACATAGGGAATAAGGTGCTATTTGAGACACAGACAAAAACTTTCAGAGCAGAGCTAACTCTGTAAATTTTAGCCAGCTCAGCCAATTGAAAACTTTCTGTGTGTCC
>NC_060175.1:96375220-96390220 GCF_021184085.1 Oncorhynchus gorbuscha
AATGAAAATAAGTATTTGGTCAATAACAAAAGTTTATCTCAATACTTTGTTATATACCCTTTGTTGGCAATGACAGACGTCAAACGTTTTCTGTAAGTCTTCACAAGTTTTTCACACACTGTTGCTGGTATTTTGGCCCATTCCTCCATGCAGATCTCCTCTAGAGCAGTGATGTTTTGGGACTTTCAACTCCCTCCAAAGATTTTCTATGGGGTTGAGATCTGGAGACTGGCTAGGCCACTCCAGGACCTTGAAATGCTTCTTACGAAGCCACTCCTTCGTTGCCCGGGCGGTGTGTTTGGGATCATTGTCATGCTGAAAGACCCAGCCACGTTTCATCTTCAATGCCCTTGCAAAAATCTCACGATACATGGCCCCATTCATTCTTTTTTTTACACGGATCAGTCGTCCTGGTCCCTTTGCAGAAAAACAGCCCCAAAGCATGATGTTTCCACCCCCATGCTTCACAGTAGGTATGCAACTCAGCATTCTTTGTCCTCCAAACACGACGAGTTGAGTTTTTACCAAAAAGTTATATTTAGGTTTCATCTGACCATATGACATTCTCCCATTCTTCTGGATCATCCAAATGCTCTCTAGCAAACTTCAGATGGGCCTGGACATGTACTGACTTAAGCAGGGGAACACGTCTGGCACTGCAGGATTTGAGTCCCTGGTGGCGTAGTGTGTTACTGATGGTAGGCTTTGTTACTTGCGTCCCAGCTCTCTACAGGTCATTCACTAGGTCCCCCCATGTGGTTCTGGGATTTTTGCTCACTGTTCTTGTGATCATTTTGACCCCACGGGGTGAGATCTTGCGTGGAGCCCCAGATCGAGGGAGATTATGAGTGGTCTTGTATGTCTTCCATTTCCTAATAATTGCTCCCAAGGTTGATTTCTTCAAACCAAGCTGCTTTCCTATTGCAGATTCAGTCTTCCCAGCCTGGTGCAGGTCTACAATTTTGTTTCTGGTGTCCTTTGACAGCTCTTTGGTCTTGGCCCTAGTGAAGTTTGGAGTGTGACTGTTTGAGGTTGTGGACAGGTGTCTTTTATACTGATAACAAGTTGAAACAGGTGCCATTAATACAGGTAACGAGTGGAGGACAGAGGAGCCTCTTAAAGAAGAAGTTACAGGTCTGTGAGAGCCAGAAATCTTGCTTGTTTGTAGGTGACCAAATACTTATTTTCCACCATTATTTGCAAATAAATTCATAAAATATCCTACAATGTGATCTTCTGGATTTTTTTTTCTCATTTTGTCTGTCATAGTTGAAGTGTACCTATGATGAAAATTACAGGCCTCTCTCATCTTTTTAAGCGGGAGAACTTGCACAATTGGTGGCTGACTAAATACTTTTTTGCCCCACTGTACATGTTATTATGCATTAAAAAATATTGAAACGATCTATTCTAGACATTGCAGAACATGGTACAACACTAGCCTCAGTAAAGCAGCACACACAGATGCCGTCGCTGAAACGAAGGTCATATCAGGATGTCCTGAAGAGAAAGGCAGAGGGAGGGAGGGAGGGAGGGAGGGAGGGAGGGAGGGAGGGAGGGAGGGGCAACTCTGAATGACACTTACCCTCCTTCTCATCTCTAATTTCTCTCTCTGACAGTCTCTCAGTCTCTCTGATATTCTTAGTCTCTCTGACACTCTCTCAGTCTCTCTGACATTCTCAGTCTCTCTGACAGTCTTTCAGCCAATCTGCCAGTATTCAGTTTCTCTGACAGTATATCAGTCTCTCCAGTGTCTCAGAGAGAGATGCTCTGCTCCATGAGTCCCAGCCTCAGTCCCAGTAATCTCCATGTAATTCAGTCTCTCAGTCTCTCTGCCAGTCTTTCAGTCTCTCTTACAGTCTCTCGGTCAATCTGACAGTCTCTCAGTCTCTCTTACAGTCTCTCAGTCAATCTGACAGTCTTTCTTCCAATCTGCCAGTCTTCAGTTTCTCTGACAGTATATCAGTCTCCAGTGTCTCAGAGAGAGATGCTCAGCTCCATGAGTCCCAGCCTCAGTCCCAGTAATATCCATGTAATTTAGTTCCCAAATAGTCATCCATCAATTATTCATCTGGTCCACCAGAGCAGAGAGATGTACTACAGCTATAACTGGACTGGGCTGGAATGGCTTGCATCGAGGGTCCTGGATCAAGCTCTATCTCTCTCTGGATGTGTCCCAAAACTGCTGCACTACTTTTGACCACGGTTCATAGGGCTCTAATCAAAATAAGTGCACTATGTAGGTAACAGGGTTCCATTAGGCACGCATAAATACACTGTGCTGTGCTGGCCAGCATTACGGGTCTGGTCTGGAGCCTTCTCTCTCTCTCTCTCTCTCTCTCTCTCTCTCTCGCTCTTTCAAATGGAATGCGGTGCACACTACTCTTGTTGCATAGTCAATGGGGATCCATAATAAATACAAATACCAATAGAAAGCTGAAGGGGACTGATGTACATGAACCAGTTCTGTTGAGCTATTAAAATTGCTCTTCCAGCTCCATTCACAGAATCATCAAAAGCCTCAGTGTTGTGTTGTATCCATGTAAACCATCACTGGGTAGAAGTTCAAGAGAAATTTAACAATAATAATAATCAACGGGTCATTCCACTAAATAAGAGCCTATTGTGTCCCTTTGATAGTTTATGTGATAAAACAAGCAAGTATCGTGTAGATAATCATTGTACCATCAAAACTGCTGTGAAACATATTTTGCATAACCACAAAATATTGTATTTTCAGCTCTTTGAAGTTGGTGTACAAAACCTAAAGTATAAGACGTAAAAACAAACTTAAGCATGGTAAAGGATAGAAATAGCTCATATAGAACAGATATACCGCTTCTTAGACTTGCTTTCTATGAGAATGACATATCTATAACTCACATTTCTATGTGAATTTGGTCAGGTTGCACAAAAAGTGACAAATTGCCGCTTTAAACGAAGTGCCCTTTATATAATATAGACCACATGGATAATTAAATGTTTTTATACATATGATCACAGGCTTTTACTGAACTGTCAAAATTCAGCATTCTGACATATACCTCAATTAACCCTGTATCACTTCTAGGAAGATTTTAACCCACTTAATCCCTAAATGTCTCCAAGTTTCCCCATAATTGTAAAGTTATTGTGTTGCTTTGACAAGTCATTTCTGAAGATTAGATCATTTGATTCATTATTGATTCATTTACATTTGTCCCTCCTTTTAAGGTCAACTCTGTTACCTGAACTGAACTCTCATTTTAATATGGTGAAACTACTAATTAAAAAATAAAAAATCAGAAAGAAACATTGAACATCTAATCTCCAAATCACAGAGTTCCATCAGGTGAGCTGGTTCTACTGTTTGGGGGCATTTTCTGGTGTTTTGTGGTGGAAAACTGAGCGGGTAGAGCATAACACGTCCATCCTGTTAGCCAAAGATGGACAGGCTAGACGTTGAAAGGAAAAAAGCAAAAAGCATTAGACACTAGGCTCTCCATGGAATGAGTTTGATAACCCTGCTCTACACGTTAACGTCTTAACATGGATAACCCTGCTCTACACATTAACGTCTTAACATGGATAACCCTGCTCTACACATTAACGTCTTAACATGGATAACCCTGCTCTACACATTAACGTCTTAACATGGATAACCCTGCTCTACACATTAATGTCTTAACATGGATAACCCTACTCTACACATTAATGTCTTAACATGGATAACCCTGCTCTACATATTAACGTCTTAACATGGATAACCCTGCTCTACACATTAACGTCTTAACATGGATAACCCTGCTCTACATATTAACGTCTTAACATGGATAACCCTGCTCTACATATTAACGTCTTAACATGGATAACCCTGCTCTACATATTAACATCTTAACATGGATAACCCTGCTCTACACATTAACGTCTTAACATGGATAACCCTGCTCTACATATTAACGTCTTAACATGGATAACCCTGCTCTACACATTAACGTCTTAACATGGATAACCCTGCTCTACACATTAACGTCTTAACATGGATAACCCTGCTCTACACATTAACGTCTTAACATGGATAACCCTGCTCTACACATTAATGTCTTAACATGGATAACCCTGCTCTACACATTAATGTCTTAACATGGATAACCCTGCTCTACATATTAACGTCTTAACATGGATAACCCTGCTCTACACATTAACGTCTTAACATGGATAACCCTGCTCTACATATTAACGTCTTAACATGGATAACCCTGCTCTACATATTAACGTCTTAACATGGATAACCCTGCTCTACATATTAACATCTTAACATGGATAACCCTGCTCTACACATTAACGTCTTAACATGGATAACCCTGCTCTACATATTAACGTCTTAACATGGATAACCCTGCTCTACATATTAACGTCTTAACATGGATAACCCTGCTCTACACATTAACGTCTTAACATGGATAACCCTACTCTACACATTAATGTCTTAACATGGATAACCCTGCTCTACACATTAATGTCTTAACATGGATAACCCTACTCTACACATTAATGTCTTAACATGGATAACCCTGCTCTACACATTAACGTCTTAACATGGATAACCCTGCTCTACACATTAATGTCTTAACATGGATAACCCTACTCTACACATTAATGTCTTAACATGGATAACCCTGCTCTACACATTAACGTCTTAACATGGATAACCCTGCTCTACACATTAACGTCTTAACATGGATAACCCTGCTCTACACATTAACGTCTTAACATGGATAACCCTACTCTACACATTAATGTCTTAACAACGACCGTAAGAAATCCCAACGCTGGAAAGTAACTGACTCCTTTATCAGTTCCATCTAGAAACAATATAGAGATAGTCAATGTGCAGCATGCCCTGGTCAGCAGACACTCTTAAACAGAACAACTTACAGGAGAAGTTAGGGTAAAATGCCTTGCTCAAGGGCACAATAACAGATATGTCACATTGTCAGCTAATCTTTCGGTTACTGGCCCAACGCTCTTAACCGCTGGGCTACCTGCCACCCATGTTTTTCTAATTTTCTCATTGAAACACATGTTTTCTTTCTGAACCATAATCATTCTCTCTCGACCGTTTGGTATCACCACGATTGCCAGTAAAAGTTTTTTAAATGTCATTTTTGAAATACAAAAAACAACCTTTCTCGTGTCTCGAACTGCCGTTGACGTTTCATGAAATGCTACCAACAATGCGCCTAAAACTTTGCCACTACTGTAAACTTTCCTGTCTGTGTTTTCAACGAGAAAAGCAAGCAAGTGCCTCACAAAACCTCAAATAAAGCCACGGTAACCATCTAAACTAGCCACCTAGTAGCACAGTGGTCTAAGGCACTGAATCTCAGTGATAGAAGCATCACTACAGACCCTGGCTCAATTCCAGGCTGTATTACAACCGCCCCCAATTGAGTGTCCCGTAGGGCGGTTCACAATTTGCCAGTGTTGTCTGGGTTTGGCTGTCACTGTAAATAAGAATTTGTTCTTAACTGACTTGCCTGGTTACATTTTTTTTAAAGCTCTTTATTCTTGTCATCTATTAGAGGTGTGAAGATAAACTATAGGCATTAATCTGTGAACTACCTTCATCACTTTAGGTATTAATCTGTGAACTAGGCATTAATCTGTGAACTACCCTCTTCACTTTAGGCATTAATCTGTGAACTACCTTCATCACTTTAGGCATTAATCTGTGAACTACCTTCATCACTTTAGGCATTAATCTGTGAACTACCCTCATCACTTTAGGCATTAATCTGTGAACTACCCTCATCACTTTAGGCATTAATCTGTGAACTACCCTCTTCACTTTAGGCATTAATCTGTGAACTACCCTCATCACTTTAGGCATTAATCTGTGAACTAGGCATTAATCTGTGAACTACCCTCATCACTTTAGGCATTAATCTGTGAACTACCCTCTTCACTTTAGGCATTAATCTGTGAACTACCCTCGTCACTTTAGGTATTAATCTGTGAACTACCCTCGTCACTTTAGGTATTAATCTGTGAACTACCCTCATCACTTTAGGTATTAATCTGTGAACTAGGCATTAATCTGTGAACTACCCTCATCACTTTAGACATTAATCTGTGAACTACCCTCTTCACTTTAGGCATTAATCTGTGAACTACCCTCGTCACTTTAGGTATTAATCTGTGAACTAGGCATTAATCTGTGAACTACCCTCATCACTTTAGACATTAATCTGTGAACTAGCCTTATCACTTTAGGTATTAATCTGTGAACTACCCTCATCAGTTTAGGTATTAATCTGTGAACTAGGCATTAATCTGTGAACTACCCTCATCACTTTAGGCATTAATCTGTGAACTACCCTCATCACCTTAGGCATTCATCTGTGAACTACCCTCATCACTTTAGACATTAATCTGTGAACTACCCTCTTCATTTTAGGCATTAATCTGTGAACTACCCTCGTCACTTTAGGTATTAATCTGTGAACTAGGCATTAATCTGTGAACTACCGTCATCACCTTAGGCATTAATCTGTGAACTACCCTATTCACTTTAGACATTAATCTGTGAACTACCCTCATCACTTTAGGTATTAATCTGTGAACTACCCTCATCACTTTAGACATTAATCTGTGAACTAGCCTTATCACTTTAGACATTAATCTGTGAACTACCCTCTTCATTTTAGGTATTAATCTGTGAACTACCCTCATCACTTTAGACATTAATCTGTGAACTAGCCTTATCACTTTAGGCAGCGGTAAACCTCATGTGTCTGTTAAATTGTGTGAGTGACCCCTGATGTGTGCTGATCTGTGCTCTGGTGAACCTCTACATTGATCCCAGGCAGCTCCAGGCTCATTCTCCAGGTTCAGATGTTACAGAAAGAATAATAAACAGCTGAATCTCCCTGCAATAATCCCAATGACCCACCTCCTCCTCCTGTGTGTGTGTGCCATACGTGGGTGTGTGTGTGTGCGTGAGTGTGTAGTTGTGTGTGTGTGTTCCTCAATGTGTGTATGGTATGTCTCCCCTCCACCTCTACCACCACCACCATCTACCCAACCCTGGACAAGCAACTGGGGCTGGAGTAGGGTTTCTCCCCTCCTACTACCCTGATCTCTGGTAAACCCACAGCACTCACTTCCACAGCTCTAATCAAATCCCATCACCCAACACTGGGAGCCTGAAACTGATTATCACCCCCCCCCACACACACACACACAAACACGCACACACACACACACACAAGCACGCATGCACACAAGCAGCACATGCACTAGCACACACACAGTTTTCCATGTTTAGTTTCTTGGCATGGTCAGTAGGGGTGTTTAGATTCTAGGCATGGTCAGTAGGGATGTTTTGTTTCTTGGCATGGTCAGTAGGGATGTTTAGTTTCTTGGCATGGTCAGTAGGGATGTTTAGTTTCTTGGCATGGTCAGTAGGGATGTTTAGTTTCTTGGCATGGTCAGTAGGGATGTTTAGTTTCTTGGCATGGTCAGTAGGGATGTTTAGTTTCTTGGCATGGTCAGTAGGGATGTTTAGTTTCTTGGCATGGTCAGTAGGGGTGTTTAGATTCTAGGCATGGTCAGTAGGGATGTTTAGTTTCTTGGCATGGTCAGTAGGGATGTTTAGTTTCTTGGCATGGTCAGTAGGGGTGTTTAGATTCTAGGCATGGTCAGTAGGGGTGTTTAGATTCTAGGCATGGTCAGTAGGGATGTTTAGTTTCTTGGCATGGTCAGTAGGGATGTTTAGTTTCTTGGCATGGTCAGTAGGGATGTTTAGTTTCTTGGCATGGTCAGTAGGGATGTTTAGTATCTTGGCATGGTCAGTAGGGATGTTTAGTTTCTTGGCATGGTCAGTAGGGATGTTTAGTTTCTTGGCATGGTCAGTAGGGATGTTTAGTTTCTTGGCATGGTCAGTAGGGGTGTTTAGTTTCTTGGCATGGTCAGTAGGGATGTTTAGTTTCTTGGCATGGTCAGTAGGGGTGTTTAGTTTCTTGGCATGGTCAGTAGGGGTGTTTAGATTCTTGGCATGGTCAGTAGGGGTGTTTAGATTCTAGGCATGGTAAGTAGGGATGTTTAGTTTCTTGGCATGGTCAGTAGGGATGTTTAGTTTCTTGGCATGGTCACAAACCACACAGTAAAACATCTCAGATTACAAACCACACATTAAACCATCACAGATTACAAACCACACTCAGAGTGTGAACACTGTAGACTGGAATCACTCGGTTTGTGATTTTTCATTAAAACAAAACCGCTATTCATTCAAACGAATGCGGAACTTGTGTTTGAGTGGATTCTGCGATGCGGTTAGCTACGTCCCGCTTAACAGACAGTTGGTAGCCTGCATAACAGAGATGCTAAACTGCTAGCCATCACGCTATCGAAGTTGGTACCAGATGAGTTTTGCAATGGAACCCTCTTTGTCTGGAGAAATAAATCAATGTTTCCAGAGCTGTAGGAGCTGTAGGAGCTGTAGGAGTTGTAGGAGCTGTAGGAGCTGTAGGAGCTGTAGGAGCTGTAGGAGCAGTAGGAGCTGTAGGAGCTGTAGGAGCTGTAGGAGCTGTAGGAGCAGTAGGAGCTGTAGGAGCTGTAGGAGCTGTAGGAGCAGTAGGAGCTGTAGGAGCTGTAGGAGCTGTAGGAGCTGTCGGAGCAGTAGGAGCTGTAGGAGCTGTAGGAGCTGTAGGAGCTGTCGGAGCAGTAGGAGCTGTAGGAGCTGTAGGAGCTGTTGGAGCTGTAGGAGCTGTAGGAGCTGTAGGAGCTGTAGGAGCTGTTGGAGCAGTAGGAGCTGTAGGAGCAGTAGGAGCTGTATGAGCTGTAGGAGCTGTAGGAGCTGTAGGAGCTGTCGGAGCTGTAGGAGCTGTAGGAGCTGTAGGAGCTGTTGGAGCAGTAGGAGCTGTAGGAGCAGTAGGAGCTGTATGAGCTGTAGGAGCTGTAGGAGCTGTAGGAGCTGTAGGAGCTGTAGGAGCAGTAGGAGCTGTAGGAGCTGTAGGAGCTGTAGGAGCTATATCTACAACTCTTTGTTTCTGGACAAACCGTGTCAATTGTTTGATTGCCGAGGATTATAAACCTGAGGTGGCTTCCTTGATCACACAGGTCATCAGCCTACATAAAAAAACTAGGGAAACCGCAGAGTGGAATGTTTACATGTTCTACACCGGTGGCTGGATGTTGTTTGCGCTTGTTGGTTGCATCTCTGCCTTGCTGTTTGTCACTGTCCGATTGGCCGGTGTTGCCGGAGCTCCCCCATCTAATAGCTGAATCAAAGGAGCACAGCAAGAGGAGCAAGGCATTCAACGATGGTCACATGTCACGAGAAGACAGTGGCCTCCCGCAAAGCAGTCTACATTCCCTAGGAGAGGCCCAGAGGGGATACAAACAACGATTCGTTTTGATATTCTGGAGCCTGATCTTCCTGCACCTTCGTCGCTGGGGGTGCCTGTGTCTGTAGCCGCAGTGCCTACTATTACGATATCAAAGTCGTCATCGCCAACTTTCCATCCCTGCTCTGGATCAAGCGGGACTTCTCTATCTGTCGGAAGCCTGCACCTGGCAGCGAGAGCAACAGGCTCAAGTTATCCTGCCTTTTGCCCGTCCATAAGGGTTATCCGAATCCTGTGAACTGTGGGAACGGGTGGATTTCCTCATCTTCTCGCCAGCCGTGATCTCCGGCAATATGTACAATTAAAAAACAATACAATTGTGCCGTCTGGTTTGCTTAAAAAAGGAATTTAAAATTATTTGTACGTTTACTTTTGATAGTTAAGTACATGTAAAACCAAATACTTTTAGACTTTTACTCAAGTAGTATTTTACAGGTTCCACTTTTACTTGAGTCATTTTCTTTTAAGGTATCTTTACTTTACCTCAAGTATGACAATTGGGTACTTTTTCCACCACTGCTCATGGTAAGAAATGTGACCGTTCCTGGTGCAAAAACAATGTCCAATCCCGAAGCTCCAGTAAATTACATTACTAAGCCTCTCACGAATGTATTTACTTCAGGACTTGGAAATCGATTTTATCGTAGTCCATGGGGGTTTTAATGACATTATGAAGGGCAGCTCTGAACAGATGAGACTAGATTTTAAAGAGCAGGTTGACTCTCTGCTAGACACTAACACAAGACCCATCATATCTGGCCCTGTGCCCTCTCTGAATCGTGGAATTGAATGCTTGAGCAGGATGCTTTCTCTTCACAACTGGCTACGTGATTATTGCAGCTCAATGGGTGTAACTTTTGTTGCAATTTTGATTCCTTTTGGAAACAAAAAACACTTTATAAGTAGGATGGGATCTACCCAAATCCACTGTGTGCTGCTCACCCTGCACTAACATAAATAACATGAGCATATATACTTCTGCTAAGCTTTCCAGTAAAGCAATAAAAGGAAGTAAGCATTCCAGAAAAAAAGTGCTCAAAATAGGCCACGTTGACATATGTAGCTTAAGAAACAAAGTTCAAAAATTTGCTAGAAACATATGACATTCATATTCTGACTATCTCTGAATCTCACTTAGATAAAACCTTTGATGATACAGTGGTAGCAGTACAAGGTTATAACATTTACAGAAAATATAGAAATGCCAAAGTTGGAGGTGTTGCGGTTTATATTCAGAAGCACATTCCTGTAAAGATTAGAGAGGACCTCATGTTAAATACTGTTGAAGTAATATGGCTACAGGTTCATCTGACTCACCTAAAGCCCATTCTGGTGGGAAGCTGCTATAGACCATCAAGTGCTGACAGTCAGTATCTGGATAACATGTGTGAAATGCTTAATCATTTATGTGATATCAATAGAGAGGTATATTTTCTGGGTGATTTAAATATTGACTGGCTTTCATCAAGCTGCCCACTCAAAACAAAGCTTCAAATGGTAACTAGTGCCTGTAACCTGGTTCAGGTTATCAGTCCACCTACCAGGGTTGTTAGAAACAGTACAGGAATGAAATCATCATCACATCTTTACTAATGCTGTAGAAATGAGCTTGAAAGCAGCATCCAGATACATCAAATGTACTGATCACAATGTAGCAGCCATATCTAGGAAAAGTAAAGTTTCAAAGGCTGGGCCTAAGAGGTCATACAATATGTGTGTTAGTGATTCCTGTGTTGCTGATGTAACGAATATGTGTTGGTCTGTGGTGTGTAATGAGGAGCAACCAGACGCTGCACTTGACACATTTATGAAATTGCATATTCCAGTTACTAATAACATTCACCATTAATAAAATGAATGTAAAACTGTTAAATCCCCGTGGATTGATGAGGAATAGAAACATGGTGGAGAGGGATGAGGCAAAAGGGATGGCAAATACATCTGGCTGCACAACCAATTGGCAAACGTATTGCAAATTGAGAAGTCATGTGACTAAACTGAATTAAAAGAAGAAGAAACCATATTTTGAAACAAAGATAAATGACAAAGAATGATAGTTAAAAGCTTTGGAGCACCTTGAATTAAGTTTTGGGAAAAAAGGCAAACTCAGCTCTATCATTCATTGAATCAAATGGCTCATTCATCACAAAACCAACTGATATTGCCAAATAATTTTTCATTGGAAAGATTAGCAAACTTAGACACGACATGCCAGCAACAAACGCTGACACTACACATCCAAGTATATCTGACCAAATTAAGAACGAGAAGCACTGTAATTTTGAATTCCGTAGTGAGTGTGGAAGAAGTGAAACAATGATTGTTGTCTATCAACAATGACAAGCCACCGGGGTCTGACAACTTGGATGGAAAATGACTGAGGATAATAGTGGATGATATTGCCAGTCCTATTTGCCACATGTTAAATGTAAGACAACTAGAAAGTGTGTGTCCTCAGGCTTGGAGGGAAGCAAAAGTCATTCCGCTACCCAAGAATAGTAAAGCCCAGATACAATGCTATTTCACAGTAAACAAATTGACAACAAACTTTCAGCATGCTTATAGGAAAGGACATGCAACAAGCCCAGCACCGATGATTCCCTGAGAGAAATTGATAATAGAAAGATTGTGGGGGCTGTTTTGTTAGAACGTATGTGTTATGGCTTTACACCCCCTGCTATATTGTGGATAAAGAGTTACGTGTGATATGTGGTAGTTATGTGGTAGTGGTGTAGGGGCCTGAGGGCACACAGTGTGTTGTGAAATATGTGAATGTACTGTATAAATTGCCTTAATTTGGCCAGAGCCCAGGAAGAGTAGTTGCTGCCTTGGCACCAGCTAATGGGATCCATAATAAATACAAATAAAATACACTAAAACATCTCAGATTGGAAACCACACACACACACACACACACACACACACACACACACACACACACACACACACACACACACACACACACACACACACACACACACACACACACACACACACACACACACACACACACACACACACACACACACACACACACACACACACACACACACACACACACACACACACACCCTCTGACAAAGTCCAGAGAGAACTTCGCCAACCTGCTGCAGAGGTGTTGAGTTGACATGCCCTGCAGTGAGAAATAATAACACGAGCATGTTGTTGACATGCCGCCTGACACAGTGTTGACTATCTCACCTCTATCTCCGTTAAGTCAAACAGCCTAAAGCAGATCTCTAAGCTTGCAGTAACAGTTCAATTCTCCTACCTTGCTTAATGTCTCAATGTTTATTATTTATATGGAAAAGAAGAAAACATTAATTTTCTAATGTCTTGTGAGAATCCCTCACCAGCTCTGTGGTGTTTCAAAGCCATTTCTTACAGTGTGACGTGGTGAGATGTGAAAGAGGGGGGAATGGGAGTCTTCAGAGTGACTTTTGAGACTGACACCTGTCAAACACCCTCATATTGCACAGAGCTAGTCTGAATGGGAGTGTCTCTCTTTCTTCCTCCCCCCCTCCCCCTCTCTCTGTCTCTCTCTCTCTCTCTCTGTCTCTCTCTCTCACCCCCCTCTCTCTCTCTCTCTCTCTCTCTCTCTGTCTCTCTCTCTCTCTCTGTCTCTCTCTCTCTCTCTCACCCCCACCCCTCTCTCTCTCTCTCTCTCTCTCTCTCTCTCTGTCTCTCTCTGTCTCTCTCTCTCTCACCCCCTCTCTCTCTCTCTCTCTCTCTCTCTCTCTCTCTCTGTGTCTCTCACCCCCCACCTCTCTCTCTCTCTCTCTCTCTCTCTCTCTCTCTCTCTCTCTCTCTCTCAATTAAATTAAATTCAAAGGGTTTTATTGGCACGGGAAACAGATGTTTACTTTCCAAAGCAAGTGAAATTGACAGGAAATAAACAATAATAAACGTATGAACAGTAAACATTACACTCATAATTATATTATTGTGTATGTACAGTGTTGAAGTATGAAAGAAAAAATAAATAAACAGATAAATATAGTGTAAGTTGTATTTACAACAGTGTTCGGTGTGTGTTCTTCACTGGTTGCCCTTTTCTTGTGGCAACAAGTCACACATCTTGCTGCTGTGATGGATCACTTTGGTATTACACCCAGTAGATATGGGACTTTATCAAGATTGGATTTGTCTTCAAATTCTTCAGGGATCTGTGTAATATGAGGGAAATATGTGTCTCTAATAAGGTCATACATTTGGCAGAAGGTTAGGAAGAGCAGCTCAGTTTCCACCTCATTTTGTGGGCAGTGTTGCACATAACCTGTCTTTTCTTGAGAGCCAGGTCTGCCAATGGCGGCCTTTCTCAATAGCAAGGCTATGCTCACTGAGTCTGTACATAGTCAAGGATTTTCTTCATTTTGCGTCAGTCACGGTGGTCAGGTAATCTGCCGCTGTGTACTCTCTGTTTAGGGCCAAATAGCATTCTAGTTTACTTTTTTTTTTTGTTAATTCTTTTCAATGTGTCAAGAAATTATACTTTTGTTTTCTCATGATTTGGTTGGGTCTAATTGTATTGAGAATAGGGGACTACTCTCCAGGTTCATCTCTGTAGGTCATGGCTTTAAAAACATTTTGTTTAAACATTTATTTAACTAGGCAAGTCAGTTAAGAACAAATTCTTATTTACAATGACGGCCTACACCGGCCAAACCCTGACGATGCTGGGCTAATTATACGCCGCCCTGTGGGACTCCCAATCACAGCCGGGTTATGATACAGCTTTGTTATGGAAGGTTTGGGAATCACTTTGTTAGCTGGTTATAGAATTTTCTGGATCATGGTGGGTATTGGACAAATTCTGCTCTACATGCATTATTTGGGGATTTACGTTGTTCACGGAGGATATTTGGTGTTTGTCCCATTTTGTGATTTCTTGGTTGGTAAGCGGACCCCAGACCTCACAGTCATAAAGGGCGATGGATTCTATATCTGATTCAAGTATTTAAAGCAAGATCCTAATTGTGATGTCAAATGTATGTTCCTTTTGATGTTCCCTCTCATCCCTCTCTCTCTCTCTCTCTCCTATCCCTCCCTCTCTCCCTCTCTCTCTCTCATCCCTCTCTCTCTTTCCCTGTCACTCTCATCCCTGTCTGTCTCTCCTATCCCTCCCTCTCTCTCTTTCCCTGTCACTCTTATCCCTGTCTGTCTCTCCTATCCCTCCCTCTCTCTCTTTCCCTGTCACTCTCATCCCTGTCTGTCTCTCCTATCCCTCCCTCTCTCTCTCTGTCTCCTCATCACTCTCATCCCTGTCTGTCTCTCCTATCCCTCCCTCTCTCTCTCCCTCTCTCTGTCTCCCCGTCACTCTAATCCCTATGTCTTCTCCTATCCCTCCCTCTCTCTCTCCCTCTCTCTGTCTCCCCGTCACTCTAATCCCTATCTCTTCTCCTATCCTTCTCTCTCTCTCTCCCTCTCTCTCTCTCTCTCTCTCTCTCTCTCTGTCTCCTCATCACTCTAATCTCTATCTCTACTCCTGTCCCTCCCTCTCTCTCTCTCTCTCTCTCTCTGTCTACCCGTCACTCTAATCCCTATCTCTTCTCCTATCCTTCTCTCTCTCTCTCTCCCTCTCTCTCTCTCTGTCTCCTCATCACTCTAA
>NC_060175.1:96400220-96412720 GCF_021184085.1 Oncorhynchus gorbuscha
AGAGCGATAGAAGGGGAGAGAGCGATAGAAGAGGAGAGAGTGATAGAAGAGGAGAGTGCGTGTGTGTGTGTGTGTGTGTGTGTGTGTGTGTGTGTGTGTGTGTGTGTGTGTGTGTGTGTGCGTGCGTGCGTGCGTGCGTGCGTGCGTGCGTGTGTGCGTGCGTGCGTGTGTGTACCATAGTGGGGATGGATGTGCTGTAATGTGGTAGGGATAGATAGATGTGTGTGTGTGGTAACGTGGTGGGGATGGATGTGTGTATGAGAGGAGTTTAGCGTCTGTGTGTAACAGGAGGAGTTCTGCTGGACATGTGGCCCTTGGTGTGACTCTTAAACTAGACACACAGCTGGGGGAGGGAGAGGGAGAGGGAGAGGGAGGGAGAGGGAAGGAGGGAGGGGAGAGGAGAGGGAGGGAGAGGGAGGAGGGAGAGGGAGGAGGGAGAGGGAAGGGAGAGGGAGAGGGAAGGGAAGGGAAGGGAAGGAAGGGAAGGAAGGGAAGGAAGGGAAGGGAAGGAAAGGAAAGGAAAGGAAAGGAAAGGAAAGGAAAGGAAAGGAAAGGAAAGGAAAGGAAAGGAAAGGAAAGGAAGGGAAGGAAGGGAAGGGAAGGGAAGGAGGAGGGAGAGGGAGAGGGAGAGGGAGAGGGAGAGGGAGAGGGAGAGGGAGAGGGAGAGGGAGAGGGAGGGGAGAGGAAGAGGAAGAGGAAGAGGAAGAGGAAGAGGAAGAGGAAGAGGGAGAGGGAGAGTGAGAGGGAGAGGGAGAGGGAGAGGGAGAGGGAGACTAAGAGACAGAGAGGTCAGTGACCATGGAGCCCAGAACATAGGAGCAGCTCACATCATCAATATCACATCCATTTAACATTATTTTCCTTCTGTCCTCCCCTTACCGTAATGTCCAAACTACAAATTGAGACACAAACATTAAAGAAACAACTGTTGAGCTTAAACTGTTCAGTTGAGTTGGGTTATGGATTGAGCTGTTATTACAGTATAACAAATTAGGATATTGATTTGAAGAGATTTGCAATCAGTTTTATTTTATAGTGTTTGGCATGTTTTTGACCAAAATCATATTTGGAATGAATTCCATGAATTGTCATACCTGTGGATGAGAGAAAATAACAATCTGGACTATAAGTATTTTATCTCAGGACACAACACTGAGGGGAGTTAAATGAGAGTGTTCCCACCCAAATCTCTTCCCCTTACCTCATTACCCTTCTCTGTACCCCCTGACCCCCCTGCCCCTAGATAATTATCCTGGGCAAAACTCAATTCCCTCCAACTCTCTCTCTCTCTCTCTCTCTCTCTCTCTCTCTCTCTCTCTCTCTCTCTCTCTCTCTCTCTCTCTCTCAAACATGATTGGTCAACTCCCCCCTCTCATTCTCTCTCCCTGCTTAAATACTTTTAACATAAAGAGGGAGGGAGGGAGGGATGGGGGAGGGGAATTGTGTGCGTGCAGTCTGTTGTCACTGGCAGGCAGAGCTAGAAAGAGAGAGAGAGAGAGGAGGGAGAGGAGGGAGAGAGGGAGGGAGAGGGATAGTTGAGTTGTGTCCCATACATGGAGACAAAAAAGGCAGCAGTGAACACAAGGTCTGCTCTCTGCTCTCTGCTCTCTGCTCTCTGCTCTCTGCTCTCTGCTCTCTGCTCTCTGCTCTCTGCTCTCTGCTCTCTGCTCTCTGCTCTCTGCTCTCTGCTCTCTGCCCAACAGGATTATCTAACTGCTGCGTTCAGATAGAAAGAGAATCTGTAGGCATGAATAGGTAAGAAAAGCTTCTCTCTCCTCTGTCTTCAGTGTTGGAGTGTTGTGACCGCAGCGCTGTGCTGTGTTTCTACTGTAGCGTGGTAGGAGGTGGCTGCTGTCTGTCTGTGTCTGTTTGACTTGGCTCTATCTCTGTGGGTGTGAAGGAAGTACAGGAAGCGTGGACTTGTCTTTGGCCGCTGGCCACCATATACATTCCCAAGCTCAACATCTTCTGTTCTGTCTGTCTGTCCATCTGTTTAGCCCCTGTGGGGTTCTCTGTCAATCTCTCTTTCTATAATTCTTTCTCATCGTCTGCACTATTTAATATTTCTAGAAGTGTATATAGCTCTGTTTATTTCAAAGCAATTTAGAAATGAGTGTACTGATAAAAGTTCATTTAGAGATGTCTGTGTGTGTCAGGAGAAGGTAAATGAGTTCAAACCACTCCAGACAGAAGCCTTGTGCAGTCCATTGTTCAGGGACAGCCGTGAGCTGAGTTTACTGCATAATATTCACTTCCATATGATCGGATGGACCGCTTTATGGAGAGTGTCACGCTTTTTATCGCATTGATGAAACATGCTAAAAATCCACATTACAGATTTAGGATATTAATGGAATGAAGTTGTTAAAACAAATGGGTTACCTTTAAAAATATATATATTATCATTATCTTCTAGTTCTGTATGTAACGGAAAATTGCACATGTTCATTCTGAATTTCAGCATTCCTTTTTCAATATTCAGCCTAACACTCTTCTGGCTGGTCTGAAACAGGATGTGGAATTTATCCATTATATTTTGTGGACCAAGTATTTTAAATATGTGCATCTTTATAGACATGTTTATGTAAGATCTGTTCACTTCTCTGTGAACTGATAGTCCTGTTGGAGAGGCTAAAGTCATATTAGATCAACAAATATAGAAACCGTAGCAGGATTACAATGCATTTCATCTGAGTACATGATTTCCCTAGAAACGCTTGGCTTATCTTCCCTGGAAAGCAGAGCAAAACAAAAATGTAATGTCCTTGTTTCGAAATTTCCTTTAATTTGTATCAAGAGTATATCTGAAAACTGGAAAATAAGTCAGTCAGAATGCTGTGGGTCAAACGTTGTTGTTGTAGGAAACATCGTTTCTCATTATTTTGACTACTTCTACTGCCTTATTGTGTTACAGTAAGTCTCATGAGAATGCAGTCTTTACAGCCCTAGCTAACACACAGAGCAACAGAGTAGTCTTTACAGCCCTAGCTAACACACAGAGCAACAGAGTAGTCTTTACAGCCCTAGCTAATGCTCAGAGCAACAGAGTAGTCTTTACAGCCCTAGCTAACACACAGAGCAACAGAGTAGTCTTTACAGCCCTAGCTAACACACAGAGCAACAGAGCAGTCTTTACAGCCCTAGTCAACGCACAGAGCAACAGAGTAGTCTTTACAGCCTTATCTAACGCACAGAGCAACAGAGAAGTCTTTACAGCCTTAGGTAACGCACAGAGCAACAGAGCAGTCTTTACAACCCTAGCTAACGCACAGAGCAACAGAGTAGTCTTTACAGCCCTAGCTAACACACAGAGCAACAGAGTAGTCTTTACAGCCCTAGCTAACACACAGAGCAACAGAGTAGTCTTTACAGCCCTAGCTAACACACAGAGCAACAGAGCAGTCTTTACAGCCCTAGTCAACGCACAGAGCAACAGAGTAGTCTTTACAGCCTTATCTAACGCACAGAGCAACAGAGAAGTCTTTACAGCCTTAGGTAACGCACAGAGCAACAGAGCAGTCTTTACAACCCTAGCTAACGCACAGAGCAACAGAGTAGTCTTTACAGCCCTAGCTAACGCACAGAGCACTAGTCTCAACCAACGCACAGAGCACTGATCTCAGCTAACACACAGAAAGCAGTGGTCTCAGCTAACGCACAGAAAGCACTGGTCTCAGCTAACACACAGAAAGCACTGGTCTCAGCTAACGCACAGAAAGCACTGGTCTCAGCTAACGCACAGAAAGCACTGGTCTCAGAAAGCACTGGTCTCAGCTAACGCACAGAAAGCACTGGTCTCAGCTAACGCACAGAAAGCACTGGTCTCAGCTAACGCACAGAAAGCACTGGTCTCAGCTAACGCACAGAAAGCACTGGTCTCAGCTAACGCACAGAAAGCACTGGTCTCAGCTAACGCACAGAAAGCACTGGTCTCAGCTAACGCACAGAAAGCACTGGTCTCAGCTAACGCACAGAAAGCAGTGGTCTCAGCTAACGCACAGAAAGCAGTGGTCTCAGCTAACGCACAGAAAGCAGTGGTCTCAGCTAACGCACAGAAAGCAGTGGTCTTTTGGTTGTTTTTGGGAGGGAGTCAGATTTAGAAGGCCCTCTTTAAAGCCCTGCTCTCTGACCACAGCCTTACTGTGTCCATTCCTGTCTGCCTCAGGCTATTGAATATATGTGGTCAAATATATTGGCACCCTTGCACTTTACAATTGAGTGCAATGGAGCAGAATGCTCATTTTCCTATAAAAGAAAAATGGGTGAATGCCAATTCTTACCCTGTGGCCACCTACAAATTTGACAGGTGAGATAAACGACACAGTAAATGAGAATCATTGTGTCCTACAAAATGTATTTGAATTGTGAATAACTTAGTCCAGGACACATGTGACTTGGAAATGAATATTCAACATTTTGGTTTAGATTCTTCTTCTTCTTTTTGTCCGATGAAGTTGCAAATCAAACAAATGCACACGTAAACACCAAAAGTATTTTCAATTTCAACTTATTTTAGAAGAAATAGTAATTTATGCAATGGTGCTGATATATTTGACAGTTTTTGTACCGCTGTGTGTGAGCGGATGTGTGTGTTACTCAGTCTGGGAGACAGCAGGTGTTAATGTGGACGTGTGTGTTACTCAGTCTGGGAGACAGTAGGTGTCAATGTGGACGTGTGTGTGACACAGTCTGGGAGACAGTAGGTGTTAATGTGGACGTGTGTGTGACTCAGTCTGGGAGACAGTAGGTGTTAATGTGGACGTGTGTGTTACTCAGTCTGGGAGACAGTAGGTGTTAATGTGGACGTGTGTGTTACTCAGTCTGGGAGACAGTAGGTGTTAATGTGGACGTGTGTGTTACTCAGTCTGGGAGACAGTAGGTGTTAAAACTTGTTAGGGACGTGGTCCCGTGGTGGGAACATCAATCAGCGGAAATGTTCAAGAGCGCCACCTATAGAGGTTGATAAAACTCAAACTTTCATTAAAATGGACATACAATATACTGAATTAAAGCTACACACGTTGTGAATCTATCCACCAAGTCAGATTTGTAAAATGCTTTTCGGCGAAAGCATGAGAAGCTATTATCTGATACCATGCACCCTCAAAATACTGCAACGTCACCTAACACGACAGATTTTGCGTTAGCCGGCGCAAAGCAAAACGCAGAAATAAAATATAAAACATTAATTACCTTTGACGAGCTTCTTTCTTGGCACTCCTAGATGTCCCATAAACATCATTTAGGGTCTTTTTTCGATTAAATCCGTCCATATATAGCCTAGATATCGATCTAAGAATACTGTGTGAACAACAGAAAAAAATTGCTTTTTATAACGTAACGTCATTTTTTTAAATTAAAAAAGTTGACGATAAAATTTCACAAAACACTTCGAAATACTTTTGTAATGCAACTTTAGGTATTAGTACACGTTAATAAGCGATAAAATTCATCAGGAGGCGATGTAAATTCTATAGATGTCTCGAAAAAATGTCTTGGAGAGAGCTCGACCAAAACATCCGGCCGGAGACCGGAGGGAATCGGTTCCCTTGATTCGGTTTCACCAAGAATCAAAGCTGAATCAAATGACAAGACTCTAGACAACGTGTGGAAGCTGTAGGCACTGCAACCTCGGCCTAATTTAATTCGGTTCACTTTGAACAATTACTTGAAGTCGCGCATGGATATTTATTTCCATTTTCAGTGATCAGATTTTCATGCACTTTTCGATGAAACGCACGTTCTGTTATAGTCACAGCCGTGATTTAACCAGTTTTAGAAATGTCTGAGTGTTTTCTATCCACACATACTAATCATATGCATATACTATATTCCTGGCATGAAGAGCAGGGCGCTGAAATGTTGCGCGATTTTTAACAAAAAGCTGTGAAAAGCTGCTTAAATTCTCGACTTCCCTAACAGGTTAATGTGGACGTGTGTGTGACTCAGTCTGGGAGACAGTAGGTGTTAATGTGGACGTGTGTGTGACTCAGTCTGGGAGACAGCAGGTGTTAATGTGGACGTGTGTGTTACTCAGTCTGGAAGACAGTAGGTGTTAATGTGGACGTGTGTGTGACTCAGTCTGGGAGACAGTAGGTGTTAATGTGGACGTGTGTGTGACTCAGTCTGGGAGACAGCAGGTGTTAATGTGGACGTGTGTGTGACTCAGTCTGGGAGACAGCAGGTGTTAATGTGGACGTGTGTGTGACTCAGTCTGGGAGACAGCAGGTGTTAATGTGGACGTGTGTGTGACTCAGTCTGGGAGACAGCAGGTGTTAATGTGGACGTGTGTGACTCAGTCTGGGAGACAGCAGGTGTTAATGTGGACGTGTGTGTGACTCAGTCTGGGAGACAGCAGGTGTTAATGTGGACGTGTGTGTGACTCAGTCTGGGAGACAGTAGGTGTTAATGTGGACGTGTGTGTGACCAGTCTGGGAGACAGCAGGTGTTAATGTGGACGTGTGTGTGACTCAGTCTGGGAGACAGTAGGTGTTAATGTGGACGTGTGTGTGACTCAGTCTGGGAGACAGTAGGTGTTAATATGGACGTGTGTGTGTTTGTTAAACTTGTAGGCTGCTGTTTTTTCATTTATGTTGTGTGTTTAGATTAGAGTGTGTGAAATGGTTAGTTGATGCCTGTGTATTGGAGTGTGAAACGGTTAGTTGATGCCTGTGTATTGGAGTGTGAAACGGTTAGTTGATGCCTGTGTATTGGAGTGTGAAACGGTTAGTTGATGCCTGTGTATTGGAGTGTGAAATGGTTAGTTGATGCCTGTGTATTGGCGTGTGTGAAATGGTTGGTTGATGCCTGTGTATTGGAGTGTGAAATGGTTAGTTGATGCCTGTGTATTGGCATGTGTGTGGTTAGTAGATGCCTGTGTATTGGAGTGTGAAACGGTTAGTTGATGCCTGTGTATTGGCGTGTGTTTGTGTGTATGTGGTTGCGTGCTTGTATGTGTGTGTGTACTTACACTCGTACGTGCTGATATTTATTTATTTTTCACCATCATTTAACCAGGTAGGCAAGTTAAGAACAAGTTCTCATTTACAATTGCGACCTGGCCAAGTTAAAGCAAAGCAGTTCGACACATACAACAACACAGAGTTACACATGGAGTAAAACAAACATACAGTCAATAATACAGTAGAGAAATAAGTCTATATACAATGTGAGCAAATGAGGTGAGATAAGACCATGGTGGCGAAGTAAATACAATATAGCAAGTAAAACACTGGAATGGTAGATTTTCAGTAGAAGAATGTGTAAAGTAGAAATAAAAATAATGGGGTGCAAAGGAGCTAAATAAATAAATACAGTAGGGGAAGAGGTAGTTGTTTGGGCTAAATTATAGGTGGGCTATGTACAGGTGCAGTAATCTGTGAGCTGCTCTGACAGCTGGTGCTTAAAGCTAGTGAGGGAGATAAGTGTTTCCAGTTTCAGAGATTTTTGTAGTTCGTTCCAGTCATTAGCAGCAGAGAAATGGAAGAAGAGGTGGCCAAAGGAACCAGAGAGATATACCTGCTGGAGCGTGTGCTACAGGTGGGTGCTGCTATGGTGACCAGCGAGCTGAGATAACGGGGGATTTTACCTCGCAGGGTCTTGTAGATGACCTGGAGCCAGTGGGTTTGGCGACGAGTATGAAGCGAGGGCCAGCTAACGAAAGCGTACAGTTCGCAGTGGTGGGTAGTATATCGGGCTTTGGTGACAAAACGGATGGCACTGTGATAGACTGCATCCAATTTATTGAGTAGGGTATTGGAGGCGATTTTGTAAATGACATCGCCGAAGTTGAGGATTGGTAGGATGGTCAGTTTTACAAGGGTATGTTTGGCAGCATGAGTGAAGGATGCTTTGTTGCGAAACAGGAAGCCAATTCTAGATGTAACTTTGGATTGGAGATGTTTGATGTGAGTCTGGAAGGAGAGTTTACAGTCTAACCAGACACCTAGGTATTTGTAGTTGTCCACATATTCTAAGTCAGAACCGTCCAGAGTAGTGATGTTGGACGGGTGGGCAGGTGCAGGCAGCGATTGGTTGAAGAGTATGCATTTAGTTTTAATTGTATTTAGGAGCAATTGGAGGCCACGGAATGAGAGTTGTATGGCATTGAAGCTTGCCTGGAGGGTTGTTAACACAGTGTCCAAAGAAGGGCCAGAAGTATACAGAATGGTGTCGTCTGCTTAGAGGTGGATCAGAGACTCACCAGCAGCAAGAGCGACATCATTGATGTATACAGAGAAGAGAGTCGGTCCAAGAATTGAACCCTGTGGCACCCCCATAGAGACTGCCAGAGGCCGGACAACAGGCCCTCCGATTTGACACACTGAACTCTATCAGAGAAGTAGTTGGTGAACCAGGCGAGGCAATCATTTGAGAAACCAAGGCTATCGAGTCTGCCGATGAGGATGTGGTGATTGACAGAGTCGAAAGCCTTGGCCAGGTCAATGAATACGGCTGCACAGTATTGTTTCTTATCGATGGGTATATTTTTCATAATCGTGTTTTCTAAGTTACATTTCTTAAATTTCTTGTAAATATTGTAGGTGGTTATCGATTTGGATTTGTAAATGTTGTGAATTGTATGATTGTGTGCAGGGCTTTCCCTGTTTAAGTGGATATAAATAAAACAAGGCAACAGTAAACTTGTCCTCCCCGTGGATGAGCCCCTCCTTTGGCCCAGTGCTGTTTGAGATATGTCGTGTGTCACTAACATTCAAACTAACATATGGATGGACGTACACAGATCCACAGTCCCCTCCTCGATAAAAACATTTTGTCCCAAGATATTGTGGATCTGTAACTGTCTCTCATCTCCTTGTACAGGGTAAGAAGAGTGTTGTAGCCTGTTAGTACTGGCAGCCCCTAACAGTGATGGACAACAGGAGGACAGATGCTAACCTGGACCTGGCTGGTTACTGCGCTCCTCTGACAGAACTACTCTCCTCCTAACTGAGACCAGCTCCACAGAATGCTGAGCCCCATTGCCCCCTATAGTAAGTACTATACACTCACCCCTATATCACAGAATGCTGAGCCCCATTGCCCCCTATAGTAAGTACCATACACTCACCCCTATATCACAGAATGCTGAGCCCCATTGCCCCCTATAGTATGTACCATACACTCACCCCTATATCACAGAATGCTGAGCCCCATTGCCCCCTATAGTAATATACAGTAAGTACCATACACTCTGTATATATATATATAGTGTAGTGTAGTGTACACGTTGTATCTACGTGTAGTGTAGTGTAGTGTACACGTTGTATCTACGTGTAGTGTAGTGTAGTGTAGTGTAGTGTAGTGTAGTGTAGTGTAGTGTAGTGTAGTGTAGTGTAGTGTACACTGTATATATGTGTAGTGTAGTGTACACTGTATCTACATGTAGTGTAGTGTACACTCTGTATCTACGTGTAGTGTAGTGTACACTCTGTATCTACGTGTAGTGTAGTGTACACTCTGTATCTACGTGTAGTGTAGTGTACACTGTATCTACGCGTAGTGTAGTGTACACTATGTATCTACGTGTAGTGTAGTGTACACTATGTATCTATGTGTAGTGTAGTGTACACTGCATCTACAAGTAGTGTAGTGTAGTGTACACTATGTATCTACGTGTAGTGTGTGTAGTGTACACTATGTATCTACGTGTAGTGTAGTGTAGTGTACACTGTATCTACGTGTAGTGTAGTGTAGTGTACACTCTGTATCTACGTGTAGTGTACACTGTATCTACGTGTAGTGTAGTGTACACTGTATCTACATGTAGTGTAGTGTAGTGTACACTCTGTATCTACGTGTAGTGTAGTGTAGTGTACACTGTATCTACATATAGTGTAGTGTAGTGTACGCTCTGTATCTACGTGTAGTGTAGTGTAGTGTACACTGTATCTACATGTAGTGTAGTGTAGTGTACACTGTATCTACATATAGTGTAGTGTAGTGTAGTGTAGTGTAGTGTACACTCTGTATCTACGTATAGTGTATTGTAGTGTACACTGTATCTACATGTAGTGTAGTGTACACTGTATCTACATGTAGTGTAGTGTACACTCTGTATCTACGTGTAGTGTAGTGTACACTGTATCTACATGTAGTGTAGTGTACACTCTGTATCTACGTGTAGTGTAGTATACACTCTGTATCTACGTGTAGTGTAGTGTACACTCTGTATCTACGTGTAGTGTAGTGTACACTGTATCTACGCGTAGTGTAGTGTACACTATGTATCTATGTGTAGTGTAGTGTACACGATGTATCTATGTGTAGTGTAGTGTACACTGCATCTACATGTAGTGTAGTGTACTGTAGTGTAGTGTAGTGTACACTATGTATCTACGTGTAGTGTGTGTAGTGTACACTATGTATCTACGTGTAGTGTAGTGTAGTGTACACTGTATCTACGTGTAGTGTAGTGTAGTGTACACTGTATCTACATGTAGTGTAGTGTAGTGTAGTGTACACTCTGTATCTATGTGTAGTGTAGTGTAGTGTAGTGTACACTGTATCTACATATAGTGTAGTGTAGTGTAGTGTAGTGTACACTCTGTATCTACGTGTAGTGTAGTGTAGTGTAGTGTACACTGTATCTACATGTAGTGTAGTGTACACTGTATCTACATGTAGTGTAGTGTAGTGTACACTCTGTATCTATGTGTAGTGTAGTGTACACTGTATCTACATGTAGTGTGGTGTAGTGTACACTCTGTATCTACACTACTGTTCAAAAGTTTGGGGTCACTTAGAACTGTCCTTGCTTTTGTCCATTAAAATAACATGAAATTGGTCAGAAATACAGTGTAGACATTGTTAATGTTGTAAATGACTGGAAATGGCAGATATTTTATGGAATATCTACATAGGCGTAGAGAGGCCTGTTATCACCAACTATCCCTCCTGTGTTGCTATGGCACGTTGTGTTAGCTAATCCAAGTTTATAATTTTAAAAGGCTAATTGAAAAGGCTAAACTCTCTCCGTCTCTACCTCTCCTCCTCTCTACCTCTCTACCTCTCACCCTCTCCTCCTCTCTCCCTCTCCTCCTCTCTACCTCTCCTCCTCTCTACTTCTCTCCCTCTTCTCCTTTATATCACTCTATCTCTCTACCTCTCCTCCTCTCTCCCTTCCATCATCTCTCCCTCTCCTCCTCTACCTCTCTCCCTCTTCTCCTCTATATCTCTACCTCTCTCCCTCTCTACCTCTCTCCCTCTCCTCCTCTCTCCCTCTCCTCCTCTCTACCTCTCCTCCTCTCTACCTCTCTCCCTCCCCTCATCTCTCCCTCTCCTCCTCTCTCCTCTCTCCCTCTCCTCCTCTCTCCCTCTCCTCCTCTCTACCTCTCCTCCTCTCTACCTCTCTCCCTCCCCTCATCTCTCCCTCTCCTCCTCTCTACCTCTCTCCCTCTTCTCCTCTATATCTCTCTATCTCTCTACCTCTCTCCCTCTCTCCTCTCTCTACTCTCTCCTCCCTCTCCCTCTCCTCCTCTCTACCTCTCCTCCTCTCTACCTCTCTCCCTCTTCTCCTCTATATCTCTCTATCTCTCTACCTCTCTCCCTCTCTACCTCTCTCCCTCTCCTCCTCTCTCCCTCCCCTGATCTCTCCCTCTCCTCCTCTCTACCTCTCTCCCTCTCCTCCTCTCTCCCTCTCCTCCTCTCTACCTCTCCTCCTCTCTACCTCTCTCCCTCTTCTCCTCTATATCTCTCTCCCTGTCTACCTCTCTCCCTCTCCTCCTCTCTCCCTCTCCTCCTCTCTACCTCTCCTCCTCTCTACCTCTTTCCCTCCCCTCATCTCTCCCTCTCCCCCTCTCTACCTCTCCTCCTCTCTACCTCTCCTCCTCTCTACCTCTCCTCCTCTCTACCTCTCTCCCTCTTCTCCTCTATATCTCTCTATCTCTCTACCTCTCTCCCTCTCTACCTCTCTCCCTCTCCTCATCTCTCCCTCTCCTCCTCTCTCCCTCTCCTCCTCTATATCTCTCTATCTCTCTACCTCTCTCCCTCTCTACCTCTCTCCCTCTCCTCCTCTCTACCTCTCTCCCTCTTCTCCTCTATATCTCTCTATCTCTCTACCTCTCTCCCTCTCTACCTCTCTCCCTCTCCTCCTCTCTCCCTCTCCTCCTCTCTACCTCTCCTCCTCTCTACCTCTCTCCCTCTTCTCCTCTATATCTCTCTATCTCTCTACCTCTCTCCCTCTCTACCTCTCTCCCTCTCCTCCTCTCTCCCTCCCCTGATCTCTCCCTCTCCTCCTCTCTACCTCTCTCCCTCTCCTCCTCTCTCCCTCTCCTCCTCTCTACCTCTCCTCCTCTCTACCTCTCTCCCTCTTCTCCTCTATATCTCTCTCCCTGTCTACCTCTCTCCCTCTCCTCCTCTCTCCCTCTCCTCCTCTCTACCTCTCCTCCTCTCTACCTCTCTCCCTCCCCTCATCTCTCCCTCTCCCCCTCTCTACCTCTCCTCCTCTCTACCTCTCCTCCTCTCTACCTCTCCTCCTCTCTACCTCTCTCCCTCTTCTC